>NW_026689917.1:0-50683 GCF_943734765.1 Anopheles ziemanni | reverse complement strand
CACTTTAAGCACCTTCTAAACACCATTTTGCATCGTCTCATTCTCTTTAAAGTCACTTTAAGCACCTTCTAAACCTCATTTTGCATCGTCTCATTCTCTTAAAGTCACTTAAGCACCTCTAAACCTCATTTTGCATCGTCTCATTCTCTTTAAAGTCACTTAAGCACCTTCTAAACACCATTTTGCATCGTCTCATTCTCTTTAAAGTCACTTTAAGCACCTTCTAAACCTCATTTTGCATCGTCTCATTCTCTTTAAAGTCACTTTAAGCACCTTCTAAACACCATTTTGCATCGTCTCATTCTCTTTAAAGTCACTTTAAGCACCTTCTAAAACCCATTTTGCATCGTCTCATTCTCTTTAAAGTCACTTTAAGCACCTTCTAAACACCATTTTGCATCGTCTCATTCTCTTTAAAGTCACTTTAAGCACCTTCTAAACCTCATTTTGCATCGTCTCATTCTCTTTAAAGTCACTTTAAGCACCTTCTAAACACCATTTTGCATCGTCTCATTCTCTTTAAAGTCACTTTAAGCACCTTCTAAACCTCATGTTGCATCGTCTCATTCTCTTTGAAGTCACTTTAAGCACCTTCTAAACACCATTTTGCATCGTCTCATTCTCTTTAAAGTCACTTTAAGCACCTTCTAAATCACCATTTTGCATCGTCTCATTCTCTTTAAAGGTCACTTTAAGCACCTTCTAAACCTCATTTTGCATCGTCTCATTCTCTTTAAAGTCACTTTAAGCACCTTCTAAACCTCATTTGCATCGTCTCATTCTCTTTAAAGTCACTTTAAGCAATTTCTAAACACCATTTTGCATCGTCTCATTCTCTTTAAAGTCACTTTAAGCACCTTCTAAACCTCATTTTGCATCGTCTCATTCTCTTTAAAGTCACTTTAAGCACCTTCTAAACCTCATTTTGCATCGTCTAATTCTCTTTAAAGTCACTTTAAGCACCTTCTAAACCTCATTTTGCATCGTCTCATTCTCTTTAAAGTCACTTTCAGCACCTTCTAAACCTCATTTTGCATCGTCTAATTCTCTTTAAAGTCACTTTAAGCACCTTCTAAACACCATTTTGCATCGTCTCATTCTCTTTAAAGTCACTTTAAGCACCTTCTAAACACCATTTTGCATCGTCTCATCTCTTTAAAGTCACTTTAAGCACCTTCTAAACCTCATTTTGCATCGTCTCATTCTCTTTAAAGTCACTTTAAGCACCTTCTAAACACCATTTTGCATCGTCTCATTCTCTTTAAAGTCACTTTAGCACCTTCTAAACCTCATTTTGCATCGTCTCATTCTCTTTAAAGTCACTTTAAGCACCTTCTAAACACCATTTTGCATAGTCTCATTCTCTTTAAAGTCACTTTAAGCACCTTCTAAACCTCATTTTGCATCGTCTCATTCTCTTTAAAGTCACTTTAAGCACCTTCTAAACACCATTTTGCATCGTCTCATTCTCTTTAAAGTCACTTTAAGCACCTTCTAAACACCATTTTGCATCGTCTCTTTCTCTTTAAAGTCACTTAAGCACCTTCTAAAGACCATTTTGCATCGTCTCATTCTCTTTAAAGTCACTTTAAGCACCTTCTAAACCTCATTTTGCATCGTCTCATTCTCTTTAAAGTCACCTTAAGCACCTTCTAAACACCATTTGCATCGTCTCATTCTCTTTAAAGTCACTTTAAGCATACCTTCTAAACCTCATTTGCATCGTCTAATTCTCTTTAAAGTCACTTTAAGCACCTCTAAACCTCATTTTGCATCGTCTCATTCTCTTTAAAGTCACTTCAGCACCTTCTAAACCTCATTTTGCATCGTCTAATTCTCTTTAAAGTCACTTTAAGCACCTTCTAAAACACCATTTTGCATCGTCTCATTCTCTTTAAAGTCACTTTAAGCACCTCTAAAGACCATTTTGCATCGTCTCATTCTCTTTAAAGTCACTTTAAGCACCTTCTAAACCTCATTTTGCATCGTCTCATTCTCTTTAAAGTCACTTCAAGCACCTTCTAAACACCATTTTGCATCGTCTCATTCTCTTTAAAGTCACTTTAAGCACCTTCTAAACCTCATTTTGCATCGTCTCATTCTCTTTAAAGTCACTTTAAGCACCTTCTAAACACCATTTTGCATCGTCTCATTCTCTTTAAAGTCACCTTAAGCACCTCCTAAACACCATTTTGCATCGTCTCATTCTCTTTAAAGTCACTTTTAAGCACCTTCTAAAGACCATTTTGCATCGTCTCATTCTCTTTAAAGTCACTTTAAGCACCTTCTAAACCTCATTTTGCATCGTCTCATTCACTTTAAAGTCACCTTAAGCACCTTCTAAACACCATTTTGCATCGTCTCATTCTCTTTAAAGTCACTTTAAGCACCTTCTAAACCTCATTTTGCATCGTCTCATTCTCTTTAAAGTCACTTTAAGCACCTTCTAAACACCATTTTGCATCGTCTCATTCTCTTTAAAGTCACTTTAAGCACCTTCTAAACACCAATTTTGCATCGTCTCATTCTCTTAAAGTCACCTTAAGCACCTTCTAAACACCATTTTGCATCGTCTCATTCTCTTTAAAGTCACTTTAAGCACCTTCTAAACACCATTTTGCATCGTCTCATTCTCTTTAAAGTCACTTTAAGCACCTTCTAAACCTCATTTTGCAAACCTCATTTTGCATTTTCCATTTTTTGCGTCTCATTCTCTTTAAAGTCACCTTAAGCACCTCCTAAACACCATTTTGCATCGTCTCATTCTCTTTAAAGTCACTTTAAGCACCTTCTAAAGACCATTTTGCATCGTCTCATTCTCTTTAAAGTCACTTTAAGCACCTTCTAAACACCATTTTGCATCGTCTCATTCTCTTTAAAGTCACCTTAAGCACCTTCTAAACCTCATTTTGCATCGTCTCATTCTCTTTAAAGTCACTTTCAGCACCTTCTAAACCTCATTTTGCATCGTCTCATTCTCTTTAAAGTCACTTTAATCACCTTTCTAAACACCAATTTTGCATAGTCTCATTCTCTTTAAAGTCACTTTAAGCACCTTCTAAACCTCATTTTGCATCGTCTCATTCTCTTTAAAGTCACTTTAAGCACCTTCTAAACACCATTTTGCATCGTCTCATTCTCTTTAAAGTCACTTTAAGCACCTTCTAAACACCATTTTGCATCGTCTCATTCTCTTTAAAGTCACCTTAAGCACCTCCTAAACACCATTTTGCATCGTCTCATTCTCTTTAAAGTCACTTTATGCACCTTCTAAAGACCATTTTGCATCGTCTCATTCTCTTAAAGTCACTTTAAGCACCTTCTAAACACCATTTTGCATCGTCTCATTCTCTTTAAAGTCACCTTAAGCACCTTCTAAACTCATTTGCATCGTCTCATTCTCTTTAAAGTCACTTTCAGCACCTTCTAAACCTCATTTTGCATCGTCTCATTCTCTTAAAGTCACTTTAAGCACCTTCTAAACACCATTTTGCATCGTCTCACTTCTCTTAAAGTCACTTTAAGCACCTTCTAAACCTCATTTTGCATCGTCTCATTCTCTTTAAAGTCACTTTAAGCACCTTCTAAACACCATTTTGCATCGTCTCATTCTCTTTAAAGTCACTTTAAGCACCTTCTAAACACCATTTTGCATCGGCTCATTCTCTTTAAAGTCACTTTTAAGCACCTTCTAAAGACCATTTTGCATCGTCTCATTCTCTTTAAAGTCACTTTAAGCACCTTCTAACCTCATTTTGCATCGTCCTCATTCTCTTTAAAGTCACTTTAAGCACCTTCTAAACCTCATTTTGCATCGTCTCATTCTCTTTAAAGTCACTTTAAGCACCTTCTAAAGACCATTTTGCATCGTCTCATTCTCTTAAAGTGACTTTAAGCACCTTTTAAACACCATTTTGCATCGTCTCATTCTCTTTAAAGTCCTTTAAGCACCTTCTAAACCTCATTTTGCATCGTCTCATTCTCTATAAAGTCACTTTATGCACCTTCTAAACTCATTTTGCATCGTCTCATTCTCTTTAAAGTCACTTTAAGCACCTTCTAAACCTCATTTTGCATCGTCTCATTCTCTTTAAAGTCACTTTAAGCACCTTCTAAACCTCATTTTGCAATCGTCTCATTCTCTTTAAAGTCACTTTAAGCACCTTCTAAACCTCATTTTGCATCGTCTCATTCTCTTTAAAGTCACTTTAAGCACCTTCTAAACACCATTTTGCAGCGTCTCATTCTCTTTAAAAACACTTTAAGCACCTTCTAAACACCATTTTGCATAGTCTCATTCTCCTTAAAGTCACTTTAAGCACCTTCTAAACACCATATTGCATCGTCTCATTCTCTTTAAAGTCACTTTAAGCACCTTCTAAACCTCATTTTGCATCGTCTCATTCTCTTTAAAGTCACTTTAAGCACCTTCTAAACACCCATTTTGCATCGTCTCATTCTCTTTAAAGTCACTTTTAAGCACCTTCTAAACACCATTTTGCATCGTCTCATTCTCTTTAAAGTCACTTTAAGCACCTTCTAAACCTCATTTTGTATCGTCTCATTCTCTTTAAAGTCACTTTAAGCACCTTCTAAACCTCATTTTGCATTGTCTCATTCTCTTTAAAGTCACTTTAAGCACCTTTTAAACACCATTTTGCATCGTCTCATTCTCTTTAAAGTCACTTTAAGCACCTTCTAAGCCTCATTTAGCATCGTCTCATTCTCTTTAAAGTCACTTTAAGCACCTTCTAAACCTCATTTTGCATCGTCTCATTCTCTTTAAAGTCACTTTAAGCACCTTCTAAACCTCATTTTGCATCGTCTCATTCTCTATAAAGTCACTTTAAGCACCTTCTAAACCTCATTTTGCATCGTCTCATTCTCTTTAAAGTCACTTTAAGCACCTTCTAAACCTCATTTTGCATCGTCTCATTCTCTTTAAAGTCACTTTAAGCACCTTCTAAACACCATTTTGCATCGTCTCATTCTCTTTAAAGTCACTTTAAGCACCTTTTAAACACCATTTTGCATCGTCTCATTCTCTTTAAAGTCACTTTAAGCACCTTCTAAACACCATTTTGCATCGTCTCATTCTCTTTAAAGTCACTTTAAGCACCTTCTAAACACCATTTTGCATCGTCTCATTCTCTTTAAAGTCACTTTAAGCACCTTCTAAACACCATTTTGCATCGTCTCATTCTCTTTAAAGTCACTTTAAGCACCTTCTAAACCTCATTTTGTATCGTCTCATTCTCTTTAAAAGTCACTTTAAGCACCTTCTAAACCTCATTTTGCATTGTCTCATTCTCTTTAAAGTCACTTTAAGCACCTTCTAAACACCATTTTTGCATCGTCTCATTCTCTTTAAAGTCACTTTAAGCACCTTCTAAACACCATTTTGCATCGTCTCATTCTCTTTAAAGTCACTTTAAGCACCTTCTAAACACCATTTTGCATCGTCTCATTCTCTTTAAAGTCACTTTAAGCACCTTCTAAAGACCATTTTGCATCGTCTCATTCTCTTTAAAGTCACTTTAAGCACCTTCTAAACCTCATTTTGCATCGTCTCATTCTCTTTAAAGTCACTTTAAGCACCTTCTAAACACCATTTTGCATCGTCTCATTCTCTTTAAAGTCACTTTAAGCACCTTCTAAACACCATTTTGCATCGTCTCATTCTCTTTAAAGTCACCTTAAGCACCTTCTAAAGACCATTTTGCATCGTCTCATTCTCTTTAAAGTCACTTTAAGCACCTTCTAAACACCATTTTGCATCGTCTCATTCTCTTTAAAGTCACTTTAAGCACCTTCTAAACACCATTTTGCATCGTCTCATTCTCTTTAAAGTCACTTTAAGCACCTTCTAAACCTCATTTTGCATCGTCTCATTCTCTTTAAAGTCACTTTAAGCACCTTCTAAACACCATTTTGCATCGTCTCATTCTCTTTAAAGTCACTTTAAGCACCTTCTAAACACCATTTTGCATAGTCTCATTCACCTTAAAGTCACTTTAAGCACCTTCTATACACCATTTTGGCATAGTCTCATTCTCTTTAAGTCACCTTAAGCACCTTCTAAAGACCATTTTGGCATCGTCTCATTCTCTTTAAAGTCACTTTAAGCACCTTCTAACACCATTTTGCATCGTCTCATTCTCTTTAAAGTCACCTTAAGCACCTTCTAAAGACCATTTTGCATCGTCTCATTCTCTTTAAAGTCACAAGCACCTTCTAAACACCATTTTGCATCGTCTCATTCTCTTTAAAGTCACTTTAAGCACCTTCTAAACACCATTTTGCATCGTCTCATTCTCTTTAAAGTCACTTTAAGCACCTTCTAAACCTCATTTTGCATCGTCTCATTCTCTTTAAAGTCACTTTAAGCACCTTCTAAACCTCATTTTGCATCGTCTCATTCTCTTTAAAGTCACTTTAAGCACCTTCTAAACCTCATTTTGCATCGTCTCATTCTCTTTAAAGTCACTTTAAGCACCTTCTAAACCTCATTTTGCATCGTCTCATTCTCTTTAAAGTCACTTTAAGCACCTTCTAAACCTCATTTTGCATCGTCTCATTCTCTTTAAAGTCACCTTAAGCACCTTCTAAACACCATTTTGCATCGTCTCATTCTCTTTAAAGTCACTTTAAGCACCTTCTAAAGACCATTTTGCATCGTCTAATTCTCTTTAAAGTCACTTTAAGCACCTTCTAAACACCATTTTGCATCGTCTCATTCTCTTTAAAGTCACTTTAAGCACCTTCTAAACACCATTTTGCATCGTCTCATTCTCTTTAAAGTCACTTTAAGCACCTTCTAAACCTCATTTTGCATCGTCTCATTCTCTTTAAAGTCACTTTAAGCACCTTCTACACCTCATTTTGCATCGTCTCATTCTCTTTAAAGTCACTTTAAGCACCTTCTAAACCTCATTTTGGATCGTCTCATTCTCTTTAAAGTCACTTTAAGCACCTTCTAAACCTCATTTTGCATCGTCTCATTCTCTTTAAAGTCACTTTAAGCACCTTTTAAACCTCATTTTGCATCGTCTCATTCACCTTCTAAACACCATTTTGCATCGTCTCATTCTCTTTAAAGTCACTTTAAGCAACTTCTAAACCTCATTTTGCATCGTCTCATTCTCTTTAAAGTCACTTTAAGCACCTTCTAAACCTCATTTTGCATCGTCTCATTCTCTTTAAAGTCACTTTAAGCACCTTCTAAACCTCATTTTGCATCGTCTTATTCTCTTTAAAGTCACTTTAAGCACCTTCTAAACCTCATTTTGCATCGTCTCATTCTCTTTAAAGTCACTTTAAGCACCTTCTAAACCTCATTTTGCATCGTCTCATTCTCTTTAAAGTCACCTTAAGCACCTTCTAAACACCATTTTGCATCGTCTCATTCTCTTTAAAGTCACTTTAAGCACCTTCTAAAGACCATTTTGCATCGTCTAATTCTCTTTAAAGTCACTTTAAGCACCTTTTAAACACCATTTTGCATCGTCTCATTCTCTTTAAAGTCACTTTAAGCACCTTCTAAACCTCATTTTGCATCGTCTCATTCTCTTTAAAGTCACTTTAAGCACCTTCTAAACCTCATTTTGCATCGTCTCATTCTCTTTAAAGTCACTTTAAGCACCTTCTAAACCTCATTTTGCATCGTCTCATTCTCTTTAAAGTCACTTTAAGCACCTTCTAAACCTCATTTTGCATCGTCTCATTCTCTTTAAAGTCACCTTAAGCACCTTCTAAACACCATTTTGCATCGTCTCATTCTCTTTAAAGTCACTTTAAGCACCTTCTAAAGACCATTTTGCATAGTCTCATTCTCCTTAAAGTCACTTTAAGCACCTTCTAAACACCATTTTGCATAGTCTCATTCTACTTAAAGTCACTTTAAGCACCTTCTAAACACCATTTTGCATCGTCTCATTCTCTTTAAAGTCACTTTAAGCACCTTCTAAACACCATTTTGCATCGTCTCATTCTCTTTAAAGTCACTTTAAGCACCTTCTAAACCTCATTTTGCATCGTCTCATTCTCTTTAAAGTCACTTTAAGCACCTTCTAAACCTCATTTTGCATCGTCTCATTCTCTTTAAAGTCACTTTAAGCACCTTCTAAACCTCATTTTGCATCGTCTCATTCTCTTTAAAGTCACTTTAAGCACCTTCTAAACCTCATTTTGCATCGTCTCATTCTCTTTAAAGTCACCTTAAGCACCTTCTAAAGACCATTTTGCATCGTCTCATTCTCTTTAAAGTCACTTTAAGCACCTTCTAAACACCATTTTGCATAGTCTCATTCTCCTTAAAGTCACTTTAAGCACCTTCTAAACACCATTTTGCATCGTCTTATTCTCTTTAAAGTCACTTTAAGCACCTTCTAAACACCATTTTGCATCGTCTCATTCTCTTTAAAGTCACTTTAAGCACCTTCTAAACCTCATTTTGCATCGTCTCATTCTCTTTAAAGTCACTTTAAGCACCTTCTAAACCTCATTTTGCATCGTCTCATTCTCTTTAAAGTCACTTTAAGCACCTTCTAAACCTCATTTTGCATCGTCTCATTCTCTTTAAAGTCACTTTAAGCACCTTCTAAACACCATTTTGCATCGTCTCATTCTCTTTAAAAACACTTTAAGCACCTTCTAAACCTCATTTTGCATCGTCTCATTCTCTTTAAAGTCACTTTAAGCACCTTCTAAACCTCATTTTGCATCGTCTCATTCTCTTTAAAGTCACTTTAAGCACCTTCTAAACCTCATTTTGCATCGTCTCATTCTCTTTAAAGTCACTTTAAGCACCTTCTAAACACCATTTTGCATCGTCTCATTCTCTTTAAAGTCACTTTAAGCACCTTCTAAACACCATTTTGCATCGTCTCATTCTCTTTAAAGTCACTTTAAGCACCTTCTAAACCTCATTTTGCATCGTCTCATTCTCTTTAAAGTCACTTTAAGCACCTTCTAAACCTCATTTTGCATCGTCTCATTCTCTTTAAAGTCACTTTAAGCACCTTCTAAACCTCATTTTGCATCGTCTCATTCTCTTTAAAGTCACCTTAAGCACCTTCTAAACACCATTTTGCATCGTCTAATTCTCTTTAAAGTCACTTTAAGCACCTTCTAAACACCATTTTGCATCGTCTCATTCTCTTTAAAGTCACTTTAAGCACCTTCTAAACACCATTTTGCATCGTCTCATTCTCTTTAAAGTCACTTTAAGCACCTTCTAAACACCATTTTGCATAGTCTCATTCTCCTTAAAAACACTTTAAGCACCTTCTAAACCTCATTTTGCATCGTCTCATTCTCTTTAAAGTCACTTTAAGCACCTTCTAAACACCATTTTGCATCGTCTCATTCTCTTTAAAGTCACTTTAAGCACCTTCTAAACCTCATTTTGCATCGTCTCATTCTCTTTAAAGTCACCTTAAGCACCTTCTAAACCTCATTTTGCATCGTCTCATTCTCTTTAAAGTCACTTTAAGCACCTTCTAAACACCATTTTGCATCGTCTCATTCTCTTTAAAGTCACTTTAAGCACCTTCTAAACACCATTTTGCATCGTCTTATTCTCTTTAAAGTCACTTTAAGCACCTTCTAAACACCATATTGCATCGTCTCATTCTCTTTAAAGTCACTTTCAGCACCTTCTAAACCTCATTTTGCATCGTCTCATTCTCTTTAAAGTCACTTTAAGCACCTTCTAAACACCATTTTGCATCGTCTCATTCTCTTTAAAGTCACTTTAAGCACCTTCTAAACACCATTTTGCATCGTCTCATTCTCTTTAAAGTCACTTTAAGCACCTTCTAAACCTCATTTTGCATCGTCTCGTTCTCTTTAAAGTCACTTTAAGCACCTTCTAAACCTCATTTTGCATCGTCTCATTCTCTTTAAAGTCACTTTAAGCACCTTCTAAACCTCATTTTGCATCGTCTCATTCTCTTTAAAGTCACTTTAAGCACCTTCTAAACCTCATTTTGCATCGTCTCATTCTCTTTAAAGTCACTTTAAGCACCTTCTAAACCTCATTTTGCATCGTCTCATTCTCTTTAAAGTCACTTTAAGCACCTTCTAAACACCATTTTGCATCGTCTCATTCTCTTTAAAGTCACTTTAAGCACCTTCTAAACACCATTTTGCATCGTCTCATTCTCTTTAAAGTCACTTTAAGCACCTTCTAAACACCATTTTGCATAGTCTCATTCTCCTTAAACACACTTTAAGCACCTTCTAAACCTCATTTTGCATCGTCTCATTCTCTTTAAAGTCACCTTAAGCACCTTCTAAACACCATTTTGCATCGTCTCATTCTCTTTAAAGTCACTTTAAGCACCTTCTAAACACCATTTTGCTTCGTCTCATTCTCTTTAAAGTCACTTTAAGCACCTTCTAAAGACCATTTTGCATCGTCTCATTCTCTTTAAAGTCACTTTAAGCACCTTCTAAACACCATTTTGCATCGTCTCATTCTCTTTAAAGTCACTTTAAGCACCTTCTAAACACCATTTTGCATCGTCTCATTCTCTTTAAAGTCACTTTAAGCACCTTCTAAACCTCATTTTGCATCGTCTCATTCTCTTTAAAGTCACTTTAAGCACCTTCTAAACACCATTTTGCATAGTCTCATTCTCCTTAAAGTCACTTTAAGCACCTTCTAAACACCATTTTGCATCGTCTCATTCTCTTTAAAGTCACTTTAAGCACCTTCTAAACACCATTTTGCATCGTCTCATTCTCTTTAAAGTCACTTTAAGCACCTTCTAAACCTCATTTTGCATCGTCTCATTCTCTTTAAAGTCACTTTAAGCACCTTCTAAACACCATTTTGCATCGTCTAATTCTCTTTAAAGTCACTTTAAGCACCTTCTAAACACCATTTTGCATCGTCTCATTCTCTTTAAAGTCACTTTAAGCACCTTCTAAACACCATTTTGCATCGTCTCATTCTCTTTAAAGTCACTTTAAGCACCTTCTAAACCTCATTTTGCATCGTCTCATTCTCTTTAAAGTCACTTTAAGCACCTTCTAAACACCATTTTGCATCGTCTCATTCTCTTTAAAGTCACTTTAAGCACCTTCTAAACACCATTTTGGATCGTCTCATTCTCTTTAAAGTCACTTTAAGCACCTTCTAAACCTCATTTTGCATCGTCTCATTCTCTTTAAAGTCACTTTAAGCACCTTCTAAACACCATTTTGCATCGTCTCATTCTCTTTAAAGGCACTTTAAGCACCTTCTAAACACCATTTTGCATCGTCTCATTCTCTTTAAAGTCACTTTAAGCACCTTCTAAACACCATTTTGCATCGTCTCATTCTCTTTAAAGTCACTTTAAGCACCTTCTAAACACCATTTTGCATAGTCTCATTCTCCTTAAAAACACTTTAAGCACCTTCTAAACCTCATTTTGCATCGTCTCATTCTCCTTAAAGTCACTTTAAGCACCTTCTAAACACCATTTTGCATCGTCTCATTCTCTTTAAAGTCACTTTAAGCACCTTTTAAACACTATTTTGGATCGTCTCATTCTCTTTAAAGTCACTTTAAGCACCTTCTAAACCTCATTTTGCATCGTCTCATTCTCTTTAAAGTCACCTTAAGCACCTTCTAAACACCATTTTGCATCGTCTAATTCTCTTTAAAGTCACTTTAAGCACCTTCTAAACACCATTTTGCATCGTCTAATTCTCTTTAAAGTCACTTTAAGCACCTTCTAAACACCATTTTGCATCGTCTCATTCTCTTTAAAGTCACTTTAAGCACCTTCTAAACACCATTTTGCATCGTCTCATTCTCTTTAAAGTCACTTTAAGCACCTTCTAAACACCATTTTGCATAGTCTCATTCTCCTTAAAAACACTTTAAGCACCTTCTAAACCTCATTTTGCATCGTCTCATTCTCTTTAAAGTCACTTTAAGCACCTTCTAAACACCATTTTGGATCGTCTCATTCTCTTTAAAGTCACTTTAAGCACCTTCTAAACACCATTTTGCATCGTCTCATTCTCTTTAAAGTCACTTTAAGCACCTTCTAAACACCATTTTGCATCGTCTCATTCTCTTTAAAGTCACTTTAAGCACCTTCTAAACCTCATTTTGCATCGTCTCATTCTCTTTAAAGTCACTTTAAGCACCTTCTAAACACCATTTTGCATCGTCTCATTCTCTTTAAAGTCACTTTAAGCACCTTCTAAACCTCATTTTGCATCGTCTCATTCTCTTTAAAGTCACTTTAAGCACCTTCTAAACCTCATTTTGCATCGTCTCATTCTCTTTAAAGTCACTTTAAGCACCTTCTAAACCTCATTTTGCATCGTCTCATTCTCTTTAAAGTCACTTTAAGCACCTTCTAAACCTCATTTTGCATCGTCTCATTCTCTTTAAAGTCACTTTAAGCACCTTCTAAACCTCATTTTGCATCGTCTCATTCTCTTTAAAGTCACTTTAAGCACCTTCTTAACCTCATTTTGCATCGTCTCATTCTCTTTAAAGTCACTTTAAGCACCTTCTAAACACCATTTTGCATCGTCTCATTCTCTTTAAAGTCACTTTAAGCACCTTCTAAACACCATTTTGCATCGTCTCATTCTTCTTAAAAACACTTTAAGCACCTTCTAAACCTCATTTTGCATCGTCTCATTCTCTTTAAAGTCACCTTAAGCACCTTCTAAACCTCATTTTGCATCGTCTCATTCTCTTTAAAGTCACTTTAAGCACCTTCTAAACACCATTTTGCATCGTCTCATTCTCTTTAAAGTCACTTTAAGCACCTTCTAAACCTCATTTTGCATCGTCTCATTCTCTTTAAAGTCACTTTAAGCACCTTCTAAACACCATTTTGCATAGTCTCATTCTCCTTAAAGTCACATTAAGCACCTTCTAAACACCATTTTGCATCGTCTCATTCTCTTTAAAGTCACTTTAAGCACCTTCTAAACACCATTTTAGATCGTCTCATTCTCTTTAAAGTCACTTTAAGCACCTTCTAAACCTCATTTTGCATCGTCTCATTCTCTTTAAAGTCACTTTAAGCACCTTCTAAACACCATTTTGCATCGCCTCATTCTCTTTAAAGTCACTTTAAGCACCTTCTAAACACCATTTTGCATCGTCTCATTCTCTTTAAAGTCACTTTAAGCACCTTCTAAACCTCATTTTGCATCGTCTCTTGCTCTTTAAAGTCACTTTAAGCACCTTCTAAACCTCATTTTGCATCGTCGCATTCTCTTTAAAGTCACTTTAAGCACCTTCTAAACCTCATTTTGCATCGTCTCATTCTCTTTAAAGTCACTTTAAGCACCTTCTAAACACCATTTTGCATCGTCTCATTCTCTTTAAAGTCACTTTAAGCACCTTCTAAACACCATTTTGCATCGTCTCATTCTCTTTAAAGTCACTTTAAGCACCTTCTAAACACCATTTTGCATCGTCTCATTCTCTTTAAAGTCACTTTAGGCACCTTCTAAACCTCATTTTGCATCGTCTCATTCTCCTTAAAGTCACTTTAAGCAACTTCTAAACACCATTTTGCATCGTCTCATTCTCTTTAAAGTCACTTTAAGCACCTTCTAAACACCATTTTGCATCGTCTCATTCTCTTTAAAGTCACTTTAAGCACCTTCTAAAGACCATTTTGCATCGTCTCATTCTCTTTAAAGTCACTTTAAGCACCTTCTAAACCTCATTTTGCATCGTCTCATTCTCTTTAAAGTCACTTTAAGCACCTTCTAAACACCATTTTGCATCGTCTCATTCTCTTTAAAGTCACTTTAAGCACCTTCTAAACACCATTTTGCATAGTCTCATTCTCCTTAAAGTCACTTTAAGCACCTTCTAAACCTCATTTTGCATCGTCTCATTCTCTTTAAAGTCACCTTAAGCACCTTCTAAACACCATTTTGCATCGTCTCATTCTCTTTAAAGTCACTTTAAGCACCTTCTAAACACCATTTTGCATCGTCTCATTCTCTTTAAAGTCACTTTAAGCACCTTCTAAACACCATTTTGCATCGTCTCATTCTCTTTAAAGTCACCTTAAGCACCTTCTAAACACCATTTTGCATCGTCTCATTCTCTTTAAAGTCACTTTAAGCACCTTCTAAACCTCATTTTGCATCGTCTCATTCTCTTTAAAGTCACTTTAAGCACCTTCTAAACACCATTTTGCATCGTCTCATTCTCTTTAAAGTCACTTTAAGCACCTTCTAAAGACCATTTTGCATCGTCTCATTCTCTTTAAAGTCACCTTAAGCACCTTCTAAACACCATTTTGCATCGTCTCATTCTCTTTAAAGTCACTTTAAGCACCTTCTAAACACCATTTTGCATCGTCTCATTCTCTTTAAAGTCACTTTAAGCACCTTCTAAACACCATTTTGCATCGTCTCATTCTCTTTAAAGTCACCTTAAGCACCTTCTAAACTGCATTTTGCATCGTCTCATTCTCTTTAAAGTCACTTTAAGCACCTTCTAAACACCATTTTGCATCGTCTCATTCTCTTTAAAGTTACAGGGGGGTCCGCGACAGCCGAGCGGTAGCGCCGGTTAGAAAATCGGCTCATGAGCGCCGGGGCTCACCACCTCGACGGCGTGGGTTCGAATCCCAACCGAGACCGGACCCTCCCCTGTACGAGAGGACTGACTATCCACGTACTACTACAGGGAAACAAGTCTCGTAAGCCCTTAACGGGCAGGCATGACCAAGAGGTCGTTACGCCAAGAAGAAGAAGAAGAAGAAACCTCATTTTGCATCGTCTCATTCTCTTTAAAGTCACTTTAAGCACCTTCTAAACCTCATTTTGCATCGTCTCATTCTCTTTAAAGTCACTTTAAGCACCTTCTAAACACCATTTTGCATCGTCTCATTCTCTTTAAAGTCACTTTAAGCACCTTCTAAACACCATTTTGCATCGTCTCATTCTCTTTAAAGTCACTTTAAGCACCTTCTAAACACCATTTTGCATCGTCTCATTCTCTTTAAAGTTACAGGGGGGTCCGCGACAGCCGAGCGGTAGCGCCGGTTAGAAAATCGGCTCATGAGCGCCGGGGCTCACCACCTCGACGGCGTGGGTTCGAATCCCAACCGAGACCGGACCCTCCCCTGTACGAGAGGACTGACTATCCACGTACTACTACAGGGAAACAAGTCTCGTAAGCCCTTAACGGGCAGGCATGACCAAGAGGTCGTTACGCCAAGAAGAAGAAGAAGAAGAAACCTCATTTTGCATCGTCTCATTCTCTTTAAAGTCACTTTAAGCACCTTCTAAACCTCATTTTGCATCGTCTCATTCTCTTTAAAGTCACTTTAAGCACCTTCTAAACACCATTTTGCATCGTCTCATTCTCTTTAAAGTCACTTTAAGCACCTTCTAAACACCATTTTGCATCGTCTCATTCTCTTTAAAGTCACTTTAAGCACCTTCTAAACACCGTTTTGCATCGTCTCATTCTCTTTAAAGTCACTTTAAGCACCTTCTAAACACCATTTTGCATCGTCTCATTCTCTTTAAAGTCACTTTAAGCACCTTCTAAACACCATTTTGCATCGTCTCATTCTCTTTAAAGTCACTTTAAGCACCTTCTAAACCTCATTTTGCATCGTCTCATTCTCTTTAAAGTCACCTTAAGCACCTTCTAAACACCATTTTGCATCGTCTCATTCTCTTTAAAGTCACTTTAAGCACCTTCTAAACACCATTTTGCATCGTCTCATTCTCTTTAAAGTCACTTTAAGCACCTTCTAAACCTCATTTTGCATCGTCTCATTCTCTTTAAAGTCACTTTAAGCACCTTCTAAACACCATTTTGCATCGTCTCATTCTCTTTAAAGTCACTTTAAGCACCTTCTAAACACCATTTTGCATCGTCTCATTCTCTTTAAAGTCACTTTAAGCACCTTCTAAACACCATTTTGCATCGTCTCATTCTCTTTAAAGTCACTTTAAGCACCTTCTAAACACCATTTTGCATCGTCTCATTCTCTTTAAAGTCACTTTAAGCACCTTCTAAACCTCATTTTGCATCGTCTCATTCTCTTTAAAGTCACTTTAAGCACCTTCTAAACACCATTTTGCATCGTCTCATTCTCTTTAAAGTCACTTTAAGCACCTTCTAAACACCATTTTGCATCGTCTCATTCTCTTTAAAGTCACTTTAAGCACTTTCTAAACCTCATTTTGCATCGTCTCATTCTCTTTAAAGTCACTTTAAGCACCTTCTAAACCTCATTTTGCATCGTCTCATTCTCTTTAAAGTCACTTTAAGCACTTTCTAAACCTCATTTTGCATCGTCTCATTCTCTTTAAAGTCACTTTAAGCACCTTCTAAACACCATTTTGCATCGTCTCATTCTCTTTAAAGTCACTTTAAGCACCTTCTAAACACCATTTTGCATCGTCTCATTCTCTTTAAAGTCACTGTACGATATTGCGACGCCTAAAGGTAGGCCACAGAACTCTACAAGGTTCTGAACAGTTAGGAATTTTGAATTTAACGAAACCCTACAAGTACCAGTTTTTGATAACCTGCTGTTCAAAAATAACGGTTAATTGATAACAGTGTCACCGGTCTTAGACATCGCTAGCACAACATTTGTTACGTAACTAAAGGCGTTCAGAAAACCAAATAAACCCAACTTGAGAAAAAACCACTGGTGTTTGTTAGGCTCTGTTCCCAACATACTTAGCATTATAATCCACAGAAAGTCCCTGGCGGGTAGCGATCTGTGGACACTATATTGCGTTCTCTGGTACCGTTGGACAAACCCAGATTTTTGAAACCATTTTCTTCTTCGCTCTGTCCACCTATTCGAACAAGTTCCGGAGTAGGCCGTACCCTACATTTTGGTCCTTCAAACCGGATCGGCGCCACGAACCTATCGTGCGCAGATTATTTCATACATTCGTCGTCGGAAGAGGAACTTTCGTCAACCGGACGGGTTGATTGAACATCGGTGGCAGACCACGGACACCACACGAGGCCGATCCAGTGCGCATCGGTGCCTCAAGGGGAGAGAACCCAAGTCGGGAGTTCTCTTCAGTGGATCAGTCCAGCGCTTCGCGCCCAGCGTTTGTTCAACCCAGCGTCTACAGGAATCGTGTATCAACCGGACGGGTTGATTTTCCATCGGTGGCAGACCACGGACACCACACGAGGCCGATCCAGTGCGCATCGGGGCCTCACGGGAAGATAACTCAAGGTGTGAGTTTCCTTCGGTGGTACCGTCCAGCGTCTCATCGCCACGAGAAGATTACTCAGCGTGATTGTGAGTACCAGTCCAGAGTGTCGTAGCAGTCGACACTGACAAAACAGTGTGAAAAAGTGAAAGTGAAAAAGGTGAAAAGTGCAACAGACTAACTAATAGTCACAATGAACACTCGCAGTAAAGTGATGCACTCCCCACCACCAGAACACGATGGGAGTGAAAACTCAGATCAAGAGGCTACGGAAGCCACCATACAACAGGGCGCGAGTGACCAGCGATTGGAAGCGACACCACAGCACGTTTCACCAAAACCGTCAACGTCATCGCCAGGTAATCGTGAGTTGGCCGTGTTGCGGGCCAAAATGAAGCTGGCATATCGTCAACTTACGCAGCTTCAGCCGGACATCACCAACAACAAACTCCCTCCGGCCACTGCGCGGGTGCACTTACGCATATTACGGGAACTTCAAGGCACTCACGGCAGGATTATGCAGCACATCATAGATCTCCTGCCAGATGACCTCGAAATTGACATGGACGCCGACGATGCCTTCCGGAAGATCCACACCACCTGCACAGCCATTCTGGAGGCACAGCTGGACGAAACACCAACGTCAGCAGCTCCGGTAACTTCGGCAGCGCATCACCTCAGTGTCCCGATGCCAACCTTTGACGGACGCTACGAAGAGTGGCCCAAATTCAAGGCCATGTTCCTCGACATCATGGGAAGGACACCTGTTTCGGATGCAGCAAAGTTACACCACCTGAACAAGGCACTCACCGGAAAGGCAGCAGGGATAATTAACGCAGCAATGGTGAGCAGCAACAATTACAAGAGTGCCTGGGAGGTGCTAGAAAAGCGGTTCGCGAACCCGAGAGCAATCGTCGACAAGCACATTGCTGGGTTACTCCAACTTAAACCCGTGCAACGCGAATCAGCCAGCGAACTTCGATCACTAGTAGAAACGTGTAAGGGTCACGTTGATGGGTTGCAGTTCTTAGAGAAGAACATTGATGAAACCAGCAACCTCATCATCACCCACATCCTCGCGTCGTGTATGGACTCCAGCACTCGTAAGGCATGGGAGCTTACATTGCAGCACGGCGAGTTTCCGGATTTGTTCCGTACGTTCGACTACATCACGCGACAATGTGAAGTGTTGGAGAGCTGCGCAGCAGGCAATACGGACAAACCATCTCGTCCAAAGCCGGCTCCTACTAAAGCGTTCACGTCGACCGTTACGCCGTCACCGACCGCAACATGTGTCATGTGCCAGGACAACCATATGCTCAGCAAGTGCGCGGATTTCATAGCACTATCGCTACCAGACAAACGGGACAAGCTCCGAAGTTGGAAACGTTGTTTCAACTGTTTCGGAGCTGGTCATCTCAACAAAAGGTGCCCATCGAAGTGGACGTGTCGTCGGTGCCAGCAGAAACATCACACCTTGCTCCACGACGAAGGGACTAGTGCCACCAGCGAGATCCGTCACGAACAGCCAACATCTGCAGCAGAACACCGTACAGCTACAATATCGCTTCACACGGCGATACCATCCACAGTGTTGCTGTCAACCGTCATGTTGTACATCACTGACAGCGCAGGGAAGAACCATGCTGCAAGGGCTCTCTTGGACAGTGGAGCACAGTCCAACTTCATTACGGGAAGGTTGGCGCAATTCTTAAACCTACCTCGGAAGTCGGTGAGCATTCCGCTGTCGGGGATTGGTGGCAGCCAAGCGACGAACGTAAAATCATCAGTACGAGCCACCATCCAGTCACGCTGTTCATCATTTTCGACGTCGCTGGAGATGCTGGTACTGCCCAAGCTGTCAGCAGATGTGCCGGCCCATCGTATACACCACAGCCAGTGGACGATTCCAGCAACCTGCGTCTTGGCTGACCCAACATTCCACAAGCCTGGTGGAATCGATATCATCCTGGGTGCGGCGTGCTTCTACGAGCTTTTAAAAACCGGACGCATCTCACTTGGAGAAGGTATGCCGTCACTCCAAGAAACAGCATTTGGGTGGGTTGTAAGTGGCACAGCCCAGATAGCAGAGCAGTCGCTGCCAGTGGTGTGTTCAGTCGCCGTACACACCAACGAGCTGACTACGATGATGCGGAAATTCTTCGCAATAGAAGACGTAGGCAGTCTCCCTAGTTGGAGTATCGAGGAGAGAGCCTGTGAGGACCACTACGCGGCCACTACAAGCAGAGACGAAGCCGGCCGATATGTCGTCCGACTTCCGAGAAAGTCTGACATGATCGGGAAACTAGGTGACTCGCGGACGATCGCCCTCCATCGGTTTCTGGCTATCGAGAGACGTATGCAGCGAGAACCCGAAACAAAAAAGGCATACGTGGAGTTCATGGCCGAATACCTCCGCTTAGGCCACATGACAAAGGTGGCAGCAGCAGTTGATAGTCGGGAAACATTCTACCTCCCACACCATCCTGTTTTTAAGGCCGACAGCACCACCACGAAGTGTCGGGTTGTGTTCGACGCATCCAGCAAGTCATCGACAGGAGTGTCGTTGAACGATACGCTGATGATCGGACCAACAATTCAACAAGATGCTACATCGATCCTGATGCGATTCAGAACTCATCAAATTGCACTGACAGGAGATGTGGCAAAAATGTACCGCCAAGTATGGGTACATCCCAGCGATCGCGCCCTACAGCGCATTCTGTGGCGAGCTTCGCCCCATGATCCCATCGAAGAATATGAGCTGAATACTGTAACTTATGGAATCGCATCTGCACCATTCCTTGCGGTGAGATCGCTGCAACAAACAGTATTGGATCATGGGAGTGAGTTTCCAATAGCAGCAGCTCGGTTTTCTGACTTCTACGTGGATGACTTTGTGTCTGGAGCTGATTCACTCGAGGCTGCTCAAACCTTGCAACAGCAAACCGAACAACTGTTTGCCAAAGGTGGATTTGAGCTGCGGAAATGGGCATCAAACGAGGAAGCGGTGTTGCATCATGTGGACCAACAAAGCCGAGCATCCAGCCCATATCCCAACGACGATGACGACGGATCGTTGGCAACACTTGGAATCATATGGGATACGTCAGCGGACACTCTGCGCTTCAAAGTCCAAGCCCCGGATGTCAACGAAGATGCAACCAAACGCAAGGTATTGTCCACCATTGGGAAGATTTACGATCCGGTAGGGTTTGTTGACCCAGTGAAGGCGGTTGCCAAGCAACTTCTTCAACGTGTATGGACTCTGAAACACGTCAACCAACAACCCTGGGGATGGGATGCTGAACTTCCGCTGCAGCTACGAACGGAATGGCTCAACTTTCTTGAGCAAATGCATTACCTTCACAACATCAGCATTCCGCGAGTCGCCATTAAATCTTCAGTGACCACCATCCAATACCACGTCTTCTGCGATGCTTCGGAGAAAGGATATGGAGCATGCTGCTACATCCGTAGTTGCGATGCCCAGGGACATGGCACAATGGAGCTCTTCGCCTCAAAAACCAAAGTGACGCCCCTCAATAGCAAGCACTCTATCGCTCGGCTTGAACTGTGCGCAGCACAGTTGGCCAGCTTGCTATTCGACCGAGTAAGGACTGCGGTAAACCCAGGATCTCAGGCAGTCTTCTGGACAGACTCCATGACTGTGGTACATTGGCTGCGAGCATCACCAAACTCCTGGAAGCCATATGTTGCCAACCGGGTATCGCAGGTGCAACAATTAACAGAAGGTTGCACGTGGCGTCACATCGCAGGAGTCGACAACCCGGCTGACCTTGCTTCGAGAGGATGTTTGGGCAAAGATCTCTTCTCCAGTACCCTATGGTGGCAGGGTCCTTCCTGGATGAGCCTGCCAGAAGATCAATGACCTCCACCACTGCTTGCGACACCAGATCCTTCAGTGCAAGCAGAGCAGCGAGTAGCAGTTGTGGCATGCGCTGCCATTGAGCTGCCAGCTCACCGCATATTTACACTCTTTTCATCGTATTCTAAGCTGCGACGGATGACAGCGTACTGGGTTCAGTATTGGAACCGATGCACCAAACGCCGGTCGTACGAGAACCCTGGCCTGACGACTAAGGATTTGACGGATGCGGAAGAAGTACTGTGCCGCTTGGCTCAACGAGACCACCTGCAGCAAGAAATCAAGGCCTTGCAGCAGAAGAAACCCGTTCCTGCGTCGTCCCCGCTTAGATGGTTGCATCCGCAACTAGGAGCTGACGGAATCATCCGAGTTGGAGGACGTTTGTCCAATTCACCGCTAGCGGAGGATGTTAAGCATCCACTAGTTGTTCCTGCCAGTCATCCATTTGCTCGACTGCTGATGGAACATTTTCATAAACAGTTACTTCACGCGGGACCGACTCTGATGCTAAACACGTGCAGACAACGCTTCTGGATTACAAGTGGCCGAAATCTCGCCCGGAAGGTATTTCACCAGTGCCACACATGCTTCCGCGCCCGACCATCGTCGTCAGCAACTATAATGGCTGACCTCCCGGCTGTCCGAGTAACACCGGCCCCTCCTTTTTCGATCACCGGTGTTGACTACTGTGGTCCAGTGTTCCTGAAAGGTGGCCACCGACGGGCGGCGCCCGTGAAGGCATACGTCGCCATATTTGTATGCTTCACCACCCGTGCCGTACACATCGAGCTGTCAAACCTGACAACGGAAGCATTTATAGCAGCATTACGACGGTTTGTGTCTCGTCGTGGTTTGCCATTGGAGTTACACTCGGACAACGCGACGAACTTCAAGGGAGCAGCAAACAAGCTGAACGAGTTGTACAAGCTGTTGCGTACAACTGAGCACCAGCAGAGCATTCAAGCTTGGACACTAGAACGCAAAATTTCATGGAAGTTCATCCCACCAAGAGCTCCTCACTTCGGTGGACTGTGGGAAGCCGCCGTCAAAACCATGAAGTACCACCTAGTGCGCGTTTTAGGAACGACATCACTTTCGTATGAGGACATGTCTACGCTGCTGGACGAGATAGAATGCTGTGTCAACTCCCGACCTATAACATCGATGTCAGATGACCCACACGATATGACAGCCCTCACTCCTGGACATTTCCTGGTTGGAACGAACCTACAGCTTGTTCCGGACCACTGCTTGCTGTACGAAGCCGAAAACCGGTTGAACCACTGGCGTCATGTTCAACAACTTCGCCAGCACTTTTGGAACCGTTGGCAGAAGGAGTATTTACAACAACTGCAGGCGCGTTCTAAATGGACAAAGGAAGGTACAACCACAGTAACGCCAGGAACGTTAGTTATAATTAAGGAAGATAATGTGCCTTCGGCGTGTTGGCCATTAGCACGCGTAACCGAGGAGCATCCTGGAAAGGATGGCAAAGCGCGTGTCTTTACATTGCGTACAAGTAAGGGAAGTACAGTGACTAGGCCATTGGTAAAGCTGTGTGTATTACCAAAAGCAAACAGTTAAAATTATTCAATTTTAAGGTGGCAGAATGTACGATATTGCGACGCCTAAAGGTAGGCCACAGAACTCTACAAGGTTCTGAACAGTTAGGAATTTTGAATTTAACGAAACCCTACAAGTACCAGTTTATGATAACCTGCTGTTCAAAAATAACGGTTAATTGATAACAGTGTCACCGGTCTTAGACATCGCTAGCACAACATTTGTTACGTAACTAAAGGCGTTCAGAAAACCAAATAAACCCAACTTGAGAAAAAACCACTGGTGTTTGTTAGGCTCTGTTCCCAACATACTTAGCATTATAATCCACCGAAAGTCCCTGGCGGGTAGCGATCTGTGGACACTATATTGCGTTCTCTGGTACCGTTGGACAAACCCAGATTTTTGAAACCATTTTCTTCTTCGCTCTGTCCACCTATTCGAACAAGTTCCGGAGTAGGCCGTACCCTACAGTCACTTTAAGCACCTTCTAAACACCATTTTGCATCGTCTCATTCTCTTTAAAGTCACTTTAAGCACCTTCTAAACACCATTTTGCATCGTCTCATTCTCTTTAAAGTCACTTTAAGCACCTTCTAAACACCATTTTGCATCGTCTCATTCTCTTTAAAGTCACTTTAAGCACCTTCTAAACACCATTTTGCATAGTCTCATTCTCCTTAAAGTCACTTTAAGCACCTTCTAAACACCATTTTGCATCGTCTCATTCTCTTTAAAGTCACTTTAAGCACCTTCTAAACACCATTTTGCATCGTCTCATTCTCTTTAAAGTCACTTTAAGCACCTTCTAAACCTCATTTTGCATCGTCTCATTCTCTGTAAAGTCACTTTAAGCACCTTCTAAACCTCATTTTGCATAGTCTCATTCTCTGTAAAGTCACTTTAAGCACCTTCTAAACACCATTTTGCATCGTCTCATTCTCTTTAAAGTCACTTTAAGCACCTTCTAAACACCATTTTGCATCGTCTCATTCTCTTTAAAGTCACTTTAAGCACCTTCTAAACACCATTTTGCATCGTCTCATTCTCTTTAAAGTCACTTTAAGCACCTTCTAAACACCATTTTGCATCGTCTCATTCTCTTTAAAGTCACTTTAAGCACCTTCTAAACACCATTTTGCATCGTCTCATTCTCTTTAAAGTCACTTTAAGCACCTTCTAAACACCATTTTGCATCGTCTCATTCTCTTTAAAGTCACTTTAAGCACCTTCCAAACACCATTTTGCATCGTCTCATTCTCTTTAAAGTCACTTTAAGCACCTTCTAAACACCATTTTGCATCGTCTCATTCTCTTTAAAGTCACTTTAAGCACCTTCTAAACACCATTTTGCATCGTCTCATTCTCTTTAAAGTCACTTTAAGCACCTTCTAAACACCATTTTGCATCGTCTCATTCTCTTTAAAGTCACTTTAAGCACCTTCTAAACACCATTTTGCATCGTCTCATTCTCTTTAAAGTCACTTTAAGCACCTTCTAAACACCATTTTGCATCGTCTCATTCTCTTTAAAGTCACTTTAAGCACCTTCTAAACCTCATTTTGCACCGTCTCATTCTCTTTAAAGTCACTTTAAGCACCTTCTAAACACCATTTTGCATCGTCTCATTCTCTTTAAAGTCACTTTAAGCACCTTCTAAACACCATTTTGCATCGTCTCATTCTCTTTAAAGTCACTTTAAGCACCTTTTAAACACCATTTTGCATCGTCTCATTCTCTTTAAAGTCACTTTAACCACGTTCTAAACCTTATTTTGCATCGTCTCATTCTCTTTAAAGTCACTTTAAGCACCTTCTAAACACCATTTTGCATCGTCTCATTCTCTTTAAAGTCACTTTAAGCACCTTCTAAACACCATTTTGCATCGTCTCATTCTCTTTAAAGTCACTTTGAGCACCTTCTAAACACCATTTTGCATCGTCTCATTCTCTTTAAAGTCACTTTAAGCACCTTCTAAACACCATTTTGCATCGTCTCATTCTCTTTAAAGTCACTTTAAGCACCTTCTAAACCTCATTTTGCATCGTCTCATTCTCTTTACAGTCACTTTAAGCACCTTCTAAACACCATTTTGCATCGTCTCATTCTCTTTAAAGTCACTTTAAGCACCTTCTAAACCTCATTTTGCATCGTCTCATTCTCTTTAAAGTCACTTTAGGCACCTTCTAAACCTCATTTTGCATCGTCTCATTCTCTTTAAAGTCACTTTAAGCACCTTCTAAACCTCATTTTGCATCGTCTCATTCTCTTTAAAGTCACTTTAAGCACCTTCTAAACACCATTTTGCATCGTCTCATTCTCTTTAAAGTCACTTTAAGCACCTTCTAAACACCATTTTGCATCGTCCCATTCTCTTTAAAGTCACTTTAAGCACCTTCTAAACCTCATTTTGCATCGTCTCATTCTCTTTAAAGTCACTTTAAGCACCTTCTAAACACCATTTTGCATCGTCTCATTCTCTTTAAAGTCACTTTAAGCACCTTCTAAACACCATTTTGCATCGTCTCATTCTCTTTAAAGTCACTTTAAGCACCTTCTAAACACCATTTTGCATCGTCTCATTCTCTTTACAGTCACTTTAAGCACCTTCTAAACACCATTTTGCATCGTCTCATTCTCTTTAAAGTCACTTTAAGCACCTTCTAAACACCATTTTGCATCGTCTCATTCTCTTTAAAGTCACTTTAAGCACCTTCTAAACACCATTTTGCATCGTCTCATTCTCTTTACAGTCACTTTAAGCACCTTCTAAACCTCATTTTGCATCGTCTCATTCTCTTTAAAGTCACTTTAAGCACCTTCTAAACCTCATTTTGCATCGTCTCATTCTCTTTAAAGTCACTTTAAGCACCTTCTAAACACCATTTTGTATCGTCTCATTCTCTTTAAAGTCACTTTAAGCACCTTCTAAACACCATTTTGCATCGTCTCATTCTCTTTAAAGTCACTTTAAGCACCTTCTAAACCTCATTTTGCATCGTCTCATTCTCTTTAAAGTCACTTTACGCACCTTCTAAACACCATTTTGCATCGTCTCATTCTCTTTAAAGTCACCTTAAGCACCTTCTAAACACCATTTTGCATCGTCTCATTCTCTTTAAAGTCACTTTAAGCACCTTCTAAACACCATTTTGCATCGTCTCATTCTCTTTAAAGTCACTTTAAGCACCTTCTAAACACCATTTTGCATCGTCTCATTCTCTTTAAAGTCACTTTAAGCACCTTCTAAACACCATTTTGCATCGTCTCATTCTCTTTAAAGTCACTTTAAGCACCTTCTAAACACCATTTTGCATCGTCTCATTCTCTTTACAGTCACTTTAAGCACCTTCTAAACCCCATTTTGCATCGTCTCATTCTCTTTAAAGTCACTTTAAGCACCTTCTAAACACCATTTTGCATCGTCTCATTCTCTTTAAAGTCACTTTAAGCACCTTCTAAACACCATTTTGCATCGTCTCATTCTCTTTAAAGTCACTTTAAGCACCTTCTAAACACCATTTTGCATCGTCTCATTCTCTTTAAAGTCACTTTAAGCACCTTCTAAACACCATTTTGCATCGTCTCATTCTCTTTAAAGTCACTTTAAGCACCTTCTAAACACCATTTTGCATCGTCTCATTCTCTTTAAAGTCACTATAAGCACCTTCTAAACCTCATTTTGCATCGTCCCATTCTCTTTAAAGTCACTTTAAGCACCTTCTAAACCTCATTTTGCATCGTCTCATTCTCTTTAAAGTCACTTTAAGCACCTTCTAAACACCATTTTGCATCGTCTCATTCTCTTTAAAGTCACTTTAAGCACCTTCTAAACACCATTTTGCATCGTCTCATTCTCTTTACAGTCACTTTAAGCACCTTCTAAACCTCATTTTGCATCGTCTCATTCTCTTTAAAGTCACTTTAAGCACCTTCTAAACCTCATTTTGCATCACTTCTCTTTAAAGTCACTTTAAGCACCTTCTAAACACCATTTTGTATCGTCTCATTCTCTTTAAAGTCACTTTAAGCACCTTCTAAACACCATTTTGCATCGTCTCATTCTCTTTAAAGTCACTTTAAGCACCTTCTAAACACCATTTTGCATCGTCTCATTCTCTTTAAAGTCACTTTAAGCACCTTCTAAAGACCATTTTGCATCGTCTCATTCTCTTTAAAGTCACTTTAAGCACCTTCTAAACCTCATTTTGCATCGTCTCATTCTCTTTAAAGTCACTTTAAGCACCTTCTAAACACCATTTTGCATCGTCTCATTCTCTTTAAAGTCACTTTAAGCACCTTCTAAACACCATTTTGCATCGTCTCATTCTCTTTAAAGTCACTTTAAGCACCTTCTAAACACCATTTTGCATCGTCTCATTCTCTTTAAAGTCACTTTATGCACCTTCTAAACACCATTTTGCATCGTCTCATTCTCTTTAAAGTCACTTTAAGCACCTTCTAAACACCATTTTGCATCGTCTCATTCTCTTTAAAGTCACTTTAAGCACCTTCTAAACGCCATTTTGCATCGTCTCATTCTCTTTAAAGTCACTTTAAGCACCTTCTAAACCTCATTTTGCATCGTCTCATTCTCTTTAAAGTCACTTTAAGCACCTTCTAAACACCATTTTGTATCGTCTCATTCTCTTTAAAGTCACTTTAAGCACCTTCTAAACCTCATTTTGCATCGTCTCATTCTCTTTAAAGTCACTTTAAGCACCTTCTAAACCTCATTTTGCATCGTCTCATTCTCCTTAAAGTCACTTTACGCACCTTCTAAACACCATTTTGCATCGTCTCATTCTCTTTAAAGTCACTTTAAGCACCTTCTAAACCTCATTTTGCATCGTCTCATTCTCTTTAAAGTCACTTTAAGCACCTTCTAAACACCATTTTGCATCGTCTCATTCTCTTTAAAGTCACTTTAAGCACCTTCTAAACACCATTTTGCATCGTCTCATTCTCTTTAAAGTCACTTTAAGCACCTTCTAAACACCATTTTGCATCGTCTCATTCTCTTTAAAGTCACTTTAAGCACCTTCTAAACACCATTTTGCATCGTCTCATTCTCTTTAAAGTCACTTTAAGCACCTTCTAAACACCATTTTGCATCGTCTCATTCTCTTTAAAGTCACTTTAAGCACCTTCTAAACCCCATTTTGCATCGTCTCATTCTCTTTAAAGTCACTTTAAGCACCTTCTAAACCTCATTTTGCATCGTCTCATTCTCTTTAAAGTCACTTTAAGCACCTTCTAAACACCATTTTGCATCGTCTCATTCTCTTTAAAGTCACTTTAAGCACCTTCTAAACACCATTTTGCATCGTCTCATTCTCTTTAAAGTCACTTTAAGCACCTTCTAAACACCATTTTGCATCGTCTCATTCTCTTTAAAGTCACTTTAAGCACCTTCTAAACCTCATTTTGCATCGTCTCATTCTCTTTAAAGTCACTTTAAGCACCTTCTAAACCTCATTTTGCATCGTCTCATTCTCTTTAAAGTCACTTTAAGCACCTTCTAAACACCATTTTGCATCGTCTCATTCTCTTTAAAGTCACTTTAAGCACCTTCTAAACACCATTTTGCATCGTCTCATTCTCTTTACAGTCACTTTAAGCACCTTCTAAACCTCATTTTGCATCGTCTCATTCTCTTTAAAGTCACTTTAAGCACGTTCTAAACCTCATTTTGCATCGTCTCATTCTCTTTAAAGTCACTTTAAGCACCTTCTAAACACCATTTTGCATCGTCTCATTCTCTTTAAAGTCACTTTAAGCACCTTCTAAACACCATTTTGCATCGTCTCATTCTCTTTAAAGTCACTTTAAGCACCTTCTAAACACCATTTTGCATCGTCTCATTCTCTTTAAAGTCACTTTAAGCACCTTCTAAAGACCATTTTGCATCGTCTCATTCTCTTTAAAGTCACTTTAAGCACCTTCTAAACCTCATTTTGCATCGTCTCATTCTCTTTAAAGTCACTTTAAGCACCTTCTAAACACCATTTTGCATCGTCTCATTCTCTTTAAAGTCACTTTAAGCACCTTCTAAACACCATTTTGCATCGTCTCATTCTCTTTAAAGTCACTTTAAGCACCTTCTAAACACCATTTTGCATCGTCTCATTCTCTTTAAAGTCACTTTAAGCACCTTCTAAACACCATTTTGCATCGTCTCATTCTCTTTAAAGTCACTTTAAGCACCTTCTAAACACCATTTTGCATCGTCTCATTCTCTTTAAAGTCACTTTAAGCACCTTCTAAACCTCATTTTGCATCGTCTCATTCTCTTTAAAGCCACTTTAAGCACCTTCTAAACACCATTTTGCATCGTCTCATTCTCTTTAAAGTCACTTTAAGCACCTTCTAAACACCATTTTGCATCGTCTCATTCTCTTTAAAGTCACTTTAAGCACCTTCTAAACACCATTTTGCATCGTCTCATTCTCTTTAAAGTCACTTTAAGCACCTTCTAAACACCATTTTGCATCGTCTCATTCTCTTTAAAGTCACTTTAAGCACCTTCTAAACACCATTTTGCATCGTCTCATTCTCTTTAAAGTCACTTTAAGCACCTTCTAAACCTCATTTTGCATCGTCTCATTCTCTTTAAAGTCACTTTAAGCACCTTCTAAACACCATTTTGCATCGTCTCATTCTCTTTAAAGTCACTTTAAGCACCTTCTAAACACCATTTTGCATCGTCTCATTCTCTTTAAAGTCACTTTAAGCACCTTCTAAACGCCATTTTGCATCGTCTCATTCTCTTTAAAGTCACTTTAAGCACCTTCTAAACGCCATTTTGCATCGTCTCATTCTCTTTAAAGTCACTTTAAGCACCTTCTAAACGCCATTTTGCATCGTCTCATTCTCTTTAAAGTCACTTTGAGCACCTTCTAAACCTCATTTTGCATCGTCTCATTCTCTTTAAAGTCACTTTAAGCACCTTCTAAACACCATTTTGCATCGTCTCATTCTCTTTAAAGTCACTTTAAGCACCTTCTAAACACCATTTTGCATCGTCTCATTCTCTTTAAAGTCACTTTAAGCACCTTCTAAACACCATTTTGCATCGTCTCATTCTCTTTAAAGTCACTTTAAGCACCTTCTAAACACCATTTTGCATCGTCTCATTCTCTTTAAAGTCACTTTAAGCACCTTCTAAACACCATTTTGCATCGTCTCATTCTCTTTAAAGTCACTTTAAGCACCTTCTAAACCTCATTTTGCATCGTCTCATTCTCTTTAAAGTCACTTTAAGCACCTTCTAAACACATTTTGCATCGTCTCATTCTCTTTAAAGTCACTTTAAGCACCTTCTAAACACCATTTTGCATCGTCTCATTCTCTTTAAAGTCACATTTTGCACACCATTTTGCATCGTCTCATTCTCTTTAAAGTCACTTTAAGCACCTTCTAAACACCATTTTGCATCGTCTCATTCTCTTTAAAGTCACTTTAAGCACCTTCTAAATACCATTTTGCATCGTCTCATTCTCTTTAAAGTCACTTTAAGCACCTTCTAAACACCATTTTTCATCGTCTCATTCTCTTTAAAGCCACTTTAAGCACCTTCTAAACCTCATTTTGCATCGTCTCATTCTCTTTAAAGTCACTTTAAGCACCTTCTAAACCTCATTTTGCATCGTCTCATTCTCTTTAAAGTCACTTTAAGCACCTTCTAAACACCATTTTGCATCGTCTCATTCTCTTTAAAGTCACTTTAAGCACCTTCTAAACACCATTTTGCATCGTCTCATTCTCTTTAAAGTCACTTTAAGCACCTTCTAAACACCATTTTGCATCGTCTCATTCTCTTTAAAGTCACTTTAAGCACCTTCTAAACACCATTTTGCATCGTCTCATTCTCTTTAAAGTCACTTTAAGCACCTTCTAAACCTCATTTTGCATCGTCTCATTCTCTTTAAAGTCACTTTAAGCACCTTCTAAACCTCATTTTGCATCGTCTCATTCTCTTTAAAGTCACTTTAAGCACCTTCTAAACACCATTTTGCATCGTCTCATTCTATTTAAAGTCACTTTAAGCACCTTCTAAACACCATTTTGCATCGTCTCATTCTCTTTAAAGTCACTTTAAGCACCTTCTAAACACCATTTTGCATCGTCTCATTCTCTTTAAAGTCACTTTAAGCACCTTCTAAACACCATTTTGCATCGTCTCATTCTCTTTAAAGTCACTTTAAGCACCTTCTAAACCTCATTTTGCATCGTCTCATTCTCTTTAAAGTCACTTTAAGCACCTTCTAAACACCATTTTGCATCGTCTCATTCTCTTTAAAGTCACTTTAAGCACCTTCTAAACACCATTTTGCATCGTCTCATTCTCTTTACAGTCACTTTAAGCACCTTCTAAACCTCATTTTGCATCGTCTCATTCTCTTTAAAGTCACTTTAAGCACGTTCTAAACCTCATTTTGCATCGTCTCATTCTCTTTAAAGTCACTTTAAGCACCTTCTAAACACCATTTTGCATCGTCTCATTCTCTTTAAAGTCACTTTAAGCACCTTCTAAACACCATTTTGCATCGTCTCATTCTCTTTAAAGTCACTTTAAGCACCTTCTAAACACCATTTTTCATCGTCTCATTCTCTTTAAAGCCACTTTAAGCACCTTCTAAACCTCATTTTGCATCGTCTCATTCTCTTTAAAGTCACTTTAAGCACCTTCTAAACCTCATTTTGCATCGTCTCATTCTCTTTAAAGTCACTTTAAGCACCTTCTAAACACCATTTTGCATCGTCTCATTCTCTTTAAAGTCACTTTAAGCACCTTCTAAACACCATTTTGCATCGTCTCATTCTCTTTAAAGTCACATTTTGCACACCATTTTGCATCGTCTCATTCTCTTTAAAGTCACGTTAAGCACCTTCTAAACACCATTTTGCATCGTCTCATTCTCTTTAAAGTCACTTTAAGCACCTTTTAAACCTCGTTTTGCATCGTCTCATTCTCTTTAAAGTCACTTTAAGCACCTTCTTAACCTCATTTTGCATCGTCTCATTCTCTTTAAAGTCACTTTAAGCACCTTCTAAACCTCATTTTGCATCGTCTCATTCTCTTTAAAGTCACTTTAAGCACCTTCTTAACCTCATTTTGCATCGTCTCATTCTCTTTAAAGTCACTTTAAGCACCTTCTAAACCTCATTTTGCATCGTCTCATTCTCTTTAAAGTCACTTTAAGCACCTTCTAAACACCATTTTGCATCGTCTCATTCTCTTTAAAGTCACTTTAAGCACCTTCTAAACCTCATTTTGCATCGTCTCATTCTCTTTAAAGTCACTTTAAGCACCTTCTTAACCTCATTTTGCATCGTCTCATTCTCTTTAAAGTCACTTTAAGCACCTTCTAAACCTCATTTTGCATCGTCTCATTCTCTTTAAAGTCACTTTAAGCACCTTCTAAACACCATTTTGCATCGTCTCATTCTCTTTAAAGTCACTTTAAGCACCTTCTAAACCTCATTTTGCATCGTCTCATTCTCTTTAAAGTCACTTTAAGCACCTTCTAAACCTCATTTTGCATCGTCTCATTCTCTTTAAAGTCACTTTAAGCACCTTCTAAACCTCATTTTGCATCGTCTCATTCTCTTTAAAGTCACTTTAAGCACTTTCTAAACCTCATTTTGCATCGTCTCATTCTCTTTAAAGTCACTTTAAGCACCTTCTAAACACCATTTTGCATCGTCTCATTCTCTTTAAAGTCACTTTAAGCACCTTCTAAACACCATTTTGCATCGTCTCATTCTCTTTAAAGTCACTTTAAGCACCTTCTAAACACCATTTTGCATCGTCTCATTCTCTTTAAAGTCACTTTAAACACCTTCTAAACCTCATTTTGCATCGTCTCATTCTCTTTAAAGTCACTTTAAGCACCTTCTAAACCTCATTTTGCATCGTCTCATTGTCTTTAAAGTCACTTTAAGCACCTTCTAAACACCATTTTGCATCGTCTCATTCTCTTTAAAGTCACTTTAAGCACCTTCTAAACACCATTTTGCATCGTCTCATTCTCTTTAAAGTCACTTTAAGCACCTTCTAAACACCATTTTGCATCGTCTCATTCTCTTTAAAGTCACTTTAAGCACCTTCTAAACCTCATTTTGCATCGTCTCATTCTCTTTAAAGTCACTTTAAGCACCTTCTAAACCTCATTTTGCATCGTCTCATTCTCTTTAAAGTAACTTTAAGCACCTTCTAAACACCATTTTGCATCGCCTCATTCTCCTTAAAGTCACTTTACGCACCTTCTAAACACCATTTTGCATCGTCTCATTCTCTTTAAAGTCACTTTAAGCACCTTCTAAACCTCATTTTGCATCGTCTCATTCTCTTTAAAGTCACTTTAAGCACCTTCTAAACACCATTTTGCATCGTCTCATTCTCTTTAAAGTCACTTTAAGCACCTTCTAAACCTCATTTTGCATCGTCTCATTCTCTTTAAAGTCACTTTAAGAACCTTCTAAACCTCATTTTGCATCGTCTCATTCTCTTTAAAGTCACTTTAAGCACCTTCTAAACCTCATTTTGCATCGTCTCATTCTCTTTAAAGTCACTTTAAGCACCTTCTAAACACCATTTTGCATCGTCTCATTCTCTTTAAAGTCACTTTAAGCACCTTCTAAACACCATTTTGCATCGTCTCATTCTCGTTAAAGTCACTTTAAGCACCTTCTAAACACCATTTTGCATCGTCTCATTCTCTTTAAAGTCACTTTAAGCACCTTCTAAACACCATTTTGCATCGTCTCATTCTCTTTAAAGTCACTTTAAGCACCTTCTAAACCTCATTTTGCATCGTCTCATTCTCTTTAAAGTCACTTTAAGCACCTTCTAAACACCATTTTGCATCGTCTCATTCTCTTTAAAGTCACTTTAAGCACCTTCTAAACACCATTTTGCATCGTCTCATTCTCTTTAAAGTCACTTTAAGCACCTTCTAAACACCATTTTGCATCGTCTCATTCTCTTTAAAGTCACTTTAAGCACCTTCTAAACACCATTTTGCATCGTCTAGTAGTAGTAGTATATGGTTTATTTTTGAATTAATATGTTGGTGATTTACATCATTTTTAATACAGTTGTACCGGGTTCACTTGTTGTTTTCCTCGTTGAATTTGAATATTTTTTGGCATTGCCAATTTGAAATTGATAATAATTGAACTTAGTAACGCGGGAAAAAATAAGGAAAAAAACCCTCAGACAAAAGAAAAAGAAAAAATTATAATATTTAACTTAACCTAAATCTTAACCTAGTCTAACTTATTTACTTATCTCCTATGTAGAACAAGTTGATTTATAAAGTACATGCTACTCATTTCACACTTGTTATAATAGTTGCAGTTCAGATTTTCTATAAAATCACTTATCATAGGTAAATTAGTTCTTTCATGTAATGACCGTGTGCTGTACCATGGTGGCAGATTGAGAATTATTTTGAGAATCTTGTTCTGTTTTGTTTGTAGTTTCTTAATGAAAGTTCGTGTGCAATTATTCCAAACTGGAAAAGCGTAACTAAGAATGGGACGAAAGCATGTTTTGTAAAGCAGAATTTTGTTTTTCTGATTTAGTTTCGAACTCCTGTTTATAAAGGGATAAAGTACTTTTATCAGTTTATCTATCCTTTTTATAGTGTTGATAATTTGAGTTTTAAACGTTATCTGTTTCTCGAAGTTCATCCCAAGATATTTTATGTCATTTTTCCATTCTATTGAGTCGGAATCTATTTTTAAATTACTTTGAGGTAATTTTCTTCTGCATCTATTTCTGGTGAAATAAATGGCTTCAGATTTTGAACTATTGGTTTTGAGTTTCCATTTTTTACAATAATTTGCATATGTCTTTAGTGATGTGTTTAGGTTTTTGATTATGCTTTTCGGGTTTTTCGCGGAACAAGATATGGCTACGTCGTCTGCGTACACGTAATTTGTACAGTTTCTTGTCTCTGGCATATCAGATATGTAAATATTTAATAAGAGTGGAGATAGTACACTTCCTTGAGGCACTCCTGCTATTGGGCTGTAAGGTTCAGATTCTTGGTTTCCTATGTGTACTTTATTTATTCTGTTAGTGATGAAAGAATTTATTATCTCAATAATGTATGTAGGGTATCTGTAGCTCGTGAGTTTGTATATTAAGCCTTTGTGCCATACTGTATCGAAAGCTTTTTCTGTGTCAAGTAGAACTAAACCAGTTGATTTTTTTGCCCTTCTATTTGTAACAATGATGTTTTTCAGCCGATGTAGTTTGTGGGTGGTGGAAAGGTGGGGACGAAAACCAAATTGGGAGTCTGGGATAATATTGTTAGTATCTGTATGTTGATTTAGTCGAAAGGCGATAACCTTCTCAAATATTTTTCCTAAGCAGCTTAATAGGCTTATTGGTCTATAGTTTTCTGGAAGGGAATGATCTTTACCCGGTTTTGGGATCGCAACAACTTTAGCTTTCTTCCATACGTCTGGAAAGTATCCTAACTTGAAGCAGCCATTAATGATAGTGTTTAAGTAAATGATAGCCTTAGTAGGAAGCCTTTTTATGGTGGTGTAATTAATTCTGTCTAAGCCCGTGGACTTTTTCGATTTTAGCCTTTTGATAATTTTTGTCAAATCTTTAGGCCGACATAAGGGAAAATTATTGTCAGTTGTCGTCTCTGGCTGAAAATGGCTACTAGCGTTGGTGTTTGAAGCTGAAATTCTATTATCCAGTGCGCTTCGGTAGTGGTACGTGCCGGTGTGGGCCTTTTCAAAATGTTCTTTGATTGCATGGCATTTTTCTACATTTGTTATAAGCTGTGCATTGCCAACTTTGAGTACAGGTATTGTTTTTTTCTTTTTTTTCATGATGCCAACAAATTTCCATAACTTGCTATTATTTTGTTGAGCATTCATTTTAATTAGGTTTCTGGACCAAGCATAGTTTCTTTTATTCGATATGGAATTTTCGATAGCTGCCTTGAGAAAATAATATGTTTGCTTAAAGTTATTATTCTCTCGATGTCTTTGCCATTTCTTCCTGTACTTATTACGAATTTTAATAAGTTGGAGAGTAGACTCCGAAAGAATAATGTTGTAGCTATCAGGTATGGTTAATGAGACGCTATTTTCATGGGCTGTCACAATTACAGTGGTAAGCGTGTCTAACATGAGATCGATATCACTGGTGTTTGTTATCATGCCCAGATTAACTACAGATAAATCTAAGGAGCTATTTACGCAGTTTCTAAATTCAGTCCAGTTTGCCCTGTTGTAATCGTATATAGCCCTCTGGTTTCTATGGTTTATTTCTGTGTTGGTGATTTCAAATATCACCGGTAAGTGATCTGATGTTAGTTCGGTTAGCGTTAAAAGATCAGAGAAAGATATATTATTGTTGGTTATCGTTAGATCTAGCGTTGATGGGTTGCGTGAAGCGTTCGACGGTATATATGTGTGAGAGTTGGGATGGTGGATTGAAAATAGCCCTTTTTGTGATTCCTCAAATAGGCATCTACCTGCCTGATTTGAGGATACACAGTTCCATGACCTGTGCTTGGCGTTGAAATCGCCACACACATCCTGGTACTTTTAATGAAAGCGAAATAATATTTCTTGATGAAGTGGGCTTCAATGTCTCGATGCGCTGCACTCGAGGACGATCATTGAAAGGAAAACCAGCAGTGAAAGAAGTTCCAGCAATACGCTCCAGGAATATTTCAATAGTATGTGCAATGAACAGGTGCGGAATTATTCATTATGTATCACGGAATAGGGCAATCAATAAGGATTTTTTCATGGAATATTTAACAGAACTTTTCGAAAAATTGGATGATATGAATATCACTCAATATGTGATAATATTAGACAACGTAGCGTTTCATCGGTCAGAAGAAGTAAGGCAAATGGTCGAAGAAAAAGGTCAAAAAATAATGTATTTGCCTCCATACAGCCCGTTCCTCAACCCTATTGAGAATATGTTTTCTCAATGGAAACAGTTGACAAAACGGGAAAACCCGCAAAATGAAGAAGAATTGATGACCGCAATCCAGGAAGCTGCTGGACATATTCGTCCCTCTGATTGCGAGAATTATTTTCGACATATGTGGACTTACATTCCACGTTGTGTCAATAGTGAGATTATTGATACATAAGGTTTAGTGTGTAAGATATTAGTTTACGGTGTAGGTTTTTGTATTTAAGATATTTAGGTAATTAAACTGGGCCAAAAAAATCAAGGCTCATAAAAAACTGAATTCAAAGAACTGTATAAATATAAAGCATAAAATATCAGACCATCTTGTTAAACGATTTTTAAAGTTTTATTTTCCTTAACAATTTGCAATGACTCATTCGAAACAATTTTACCGATGAATAAATTTTCAGTAAGAAACAAAAGGCAGACGTATCCGAAAGGCAGGTGCAACGCACTGATCGATCAACGATTACAATACAATACCGTTATAGCATCCCATCGGCTTCGGCTGAAGCTGGGCAAACAACTACATGCAACCAACTATCTCGTGACATACTACGATATAAATTGTTAATTCATTTTATACTGGTAAATTTTGAATTTGTAATTCAAAATGTTTACACCGATGTAAACAGTTGACTTTTTAGGTTTAAATCACTGCTAGTCATTGTGTTTGGTTTGTAAATACTATTGCAAATACACATCGAAACCATAAAATGCCCGCTGTACTTGTCATCGCTCACGTTTCGTAACATCTTTTATAACAGATTAAAAATCCCTAAAATATAATTTACATCCACAACACAGCTTCTAAAATGTTTTTTTCGAAGATTTATTTCCATTAAAATATCATAACGGCTCATTCAAACCCATCCCGGAGCGTTTGACAAGTGAGAGCGCTACCCCTTTTCGGCGCGTCAATGTTGCTACCGATAATGGCAAAGTTAAACTTAACAAGCTCAAAGTGCTTCCTAACGAAGCCAAACAAAAGCCGTGCGCGTGCAATTGACTGCCTAATACCAACAAAGAGCAGCTTGATGACGGCGAATTGGCCCTGAAAACAGTGTAAGCACCTTCTAAACCTCATTTTGCATCGTCTCATTCTCTTTAAAGTCACTTTAAGCACCTTCTAAACACCATTTTGCATCGTCTCATTCTCTTTAAAGTCACTTTAAGCACCTTCTAAACCTCATTTTGCATCGTCTCATTCTCTTTAAAGTCACTTTAAGCACCTTCTTAACCTCATTTTGCATCGTCTCATTCTCTTTAAAGTCACTTTAAGCACCTTCTAAACCTCATTTTGCATCGTCTCATTCTCTTTAAAGTCACTTTAAGCACCTTCTAAACACCATTTTGCATCGTCTCATTCTCTTTAAAGTCACTTTAAGCACCTTCTAAACCTCATTTTGCATCGTCTCATTCTCTTTAAAGTCACTTTAAGCACCTTCTAAACCTCATTTTGCATCGTCTCATTCTCTTTAAAGTCACTTTAAGCACCTTCTAAACCTCATTTTGCATCGTCTCATTCTCTTTAAAGTCACTTTAAGCACTTTCTAAACCTCATTTTGCATCGTCTCATTCTCTTTAAAGTCACTTTAAGCACCTTCTAAACACCATTTTGCATCGTCTCATTCTCTTTAAAGTCACTTTAAGCACCTTCTAAACACCATTTTGCATCGTCTCATTCTCTTTAAAGTCACTTTAAGCACCTTCTAAACACCATTTTGCATCGTCTCATTCTCTTTAAAGTCACTTTAAACACCTTCTAAACCTCATTTTGCATCGTCTCATTCTCTTTAAAGTCACTTTAAGCACCTTCTAAACCTCATTTTGCATCGTCTCATTGTCTTTAAAGTCACTTTAAGCACCTTCTAAACACCATTTTGCATCGTCTCATTCTCTTTAAAGTCACTTTAAGCACCTTCTAAACACCATTTTGCATCGTCTCATTCTCTTTAAAGTCACTTTAAGCACCTTCTAAACACCATTTTGCATCGTCTCATTCTCTTTAAAGTCACTTTAAGCACCTTCTAAACCTCATTTTGCATCGTCTCATTCTCTTTAAAGTCACTTTAAGCACCTTCTAAACCTCATTTTGCATCGTCTCATTCTCTTTAAAGTCACTTTAAGCACCTTCTAAACACCATTTTGCATCGCCTCATTCTCCTTAAAGTCACTTTACGCACCTTCTAAACACCATTTTGCATCGTCTCATTCTCTTTAAAGTCACTTTAAGCACCTTCTAAACCTCATTTTGCATCGTCTCATTCTCTTTAAAGTCACTTTAAGCACCTTCTAAACACCATTTTGCATCGTCTCATTCTCTTTAAAGTCACTTTAAGCACCTTCTAAACCTCATTTTGCATCGTCTCATTCTCTTTAAAGTCACTTTAAGAACCTTCTAAACCTCATTTTGCATCGTCTCATTCTCTTTAAAGTCACTTTAAGCACCTTCTAAACCTCATTTTGCATCGTCTCATTCTCTTTAAAGTCACTTTAAGCACCTTCTAAACACCATTTTGCATCGTCTCATTCTCTTTAAAGTCACTTTAAGCACCTTCTAAACACCATTTTGCATCGTCTCATTCTCGTTAAAGTCACTTTAAGCACCTTCTAAACACCATTTTGCATCGTCTCATTCTCTTTAAAGTCACTTTAAGCACCTTCTAAACACCATTTTGCATCGTCTCATTCTCTTTAAAGTCACTTTAAGCACCTTCTAAACCTCATTTTGCATCGTCTCATTCTCTTTAAAGTCACTTTAAGCACCTTCTAAACACCATTTTGCATCGTCTCATTCTCTTTAAAGTCACTTTAAGCACCTTCTAAACACCATTTTGCATCGTCTCATTCTCTTTAAAGTCACTTTAAGCACCTTCTAAACCTCATTTTGCATCGTCTCATTCTCTTTAAAGTCACTTTAAGCACCTTCTAAACACCATTTTGCATCGTCTAGTAGTAGTAGTATATGGTTTATTTTTGAATTAATATGTTGGTGATTTACATCATTTTTAATACAGTTGTACCGGGTTCACTTGTTGTTTTCCTCGTTGAATTTGAATATTTTTTGGCATTGCCAATTTGAAATTGATAATAATTGAACTTAGTAACGCGGGAAAAAATAAGGAAAAAAACCCTCAGACAAAAGAAAAAAAAAAAATTATAATATTTAACTTAACCTAAATCTTAACCTAGTCTAACTTATTTACTTATCTCCTATGTAGAACAAGTTGATTTATAAAGTACATGCTACTCATTTCACACTTGTTATAATAGTTGCAGTTCAGATTTTCTATAAAATCACTTATCATAGGTAAATTAGTTCTTTCATGTAATGACCGTGTGCTGTACCATGGTGGCAGATTGAGAATTATTTTGAGAATCTTGTTCTGTTTTGTTTGTAGTTTCTTAATGAAAGTTCGTGTGCAATTATTCCAAACTGGAAAAGCGTAACTAAGAATGGGACGAAAGCATGTTTTGTAAAGCAGAATTTTGTTTTTCTGATTTAGTTTCGAACTCCTGTTTATAAAGGGATAAAGTACTTTTATCAGTTTATCTATCCTTTTTATAGTGTTGATAATTTGAGTTTTAAACGTTATCTGTTTCTCGAAGTTCATCCCAAGATATTTTATGTCATTTTTCCATTCTATTGAGTCGGAATCTATTTTTAAATTACTTTGAGGTAATTTTCTTCTGCATCTATTTCTGGTGAAATAAATGGCTTCAGATTTTGAACTATTGGTTTTGAGTTTCCATTTTTTACAATAATTTGCATATGTCTTTAGTGATGTGTTTAGGTTTTTGATTATGCTTTTCGGGTTTTTCGCGGAACAAGATATGGCTACGTCGTCTGCGTACACGTAATTTGTACAGTTTCTTGTCTCTGGCATATCAGATATGTAAATATTTAATAAGAGTGGAGATAGTACACTTCCTTGAGGCACTCCTGCTATTGGGCTGTAAGGTTCAGATTCTTGGTTTCCTATGTGTACTTTATTTATTCTGTTAGTGATGAAAGAATTTATTATCTCAATAATGTATGTAGGGTATCTGTAGCTCGTGAGTTTGTATATTAAGCCTTTGTGCCATACTGTATCGAAAGCTTTTTCTGTGTCAAGTAGAACTAAACCAGTTGATTTTTTTGCCCTTCTATTTGTAACAATGATGTTTTTCAGCCGATGTAGTTTGTGGGTGGTGGAAAGGTGGGGACGAAAACCAAATTGGGAGTCTGGGATAATATTGTTAGTATCTGTATGTTGATTTAGTCGAAAGGCGATAACCTTCTCAAATATTTTTCCTAAGCAGCTTAATAGGCTTATTGGTCTATAGTTTTCTGGAAGGGAATGATCTTTACCCGGTTTTGGGATCGCAACAACTTTAGCTTTCTTCCATACGTCTGGAAAGTATCCTAACTTGAAGCAGCCATTAATGATAGTGTTTAAGTAAATGATAGCCTTAGTAGGAAGCCTTTTTATGGTGGTGTAATTAATTCTGTCTAAGCCCGTGGACTTTTTCGATTTTAGCCTTTTGATAATTTTTGTCAAATCTTTAGGCCGACATAAGGGAAAATTATTGTCAGTTGTCGTCTCTGGCTGAAAATGGCTACTAGCGTTGGTGTTTGAAGCTGAAATTCTATTATCCAGTGCGCTTCGGTAGTGGTACGTGCCGGTGTGGGCCTTTTCAAAATGTTCTTTGATTGCATGGCATTTTTCTACATTTGTTATAAGCTGTGCATTGCCAACTTTGAGTACAGGTATTGTTTTTTTCTTTTTTTTCATGATGCCAACAAATTTCCATAACTTGCTATTATTTTGTTGAGCATTCATTTTAATTAGGTTTCTGGACCAAGCATAGTTTCTTTTATTCGATATGGAATTTTCGATAGCTGCCTTGAGAAAATAATATGTTTGCTTAAAGTTATTATTCTCTCGATGTCTTTGCCATTTCTTCCTGTACTTATTACGAATTTTAATAAGTTGGAGAGTAGACTCCGAAAGAATAATGTTGTAGCTATCAGGTATGGTTAATGAGACGCTATTTTCATGGGCTGTCACAATTACAGTGGTAAGCGTGTCTAACATGAGATCGATATCACTGGTGTTTGTTATCATGCCCAGATTAACTACAGATAAATCTAAGGAGCTATTTACGCAGTTTCTAAATTCAGTCCAGTTTGCCCTGTTGTAATCGTATATAGCCCTCTGGTTTCTATGGTTTATTTCTGTGTTGGTGATTTCAAATATCACCGGTAAGTGATCTGATGTTAGTTCGGTTAGCGTTAAAAGATCAGAGAAAGATATATTATTGTTGGTTATCGTTAGATCTAGCGTTGATGGGTTGCGTGAAGCGTTCGACGGTATATATGTGTGAGAGTTGGGATGGTGGATTGAAAATAGCCCTTTTTGTGATTCCTCAAATAGGCATCTACCTGCCTGATTTGAGGATACACAGTTCCATGACCTGTGCTTGGCGTTGAAATCGCCACACACGAAAAAGTTATCATTTCTTAGAGTTAATTTGGTAATATCTCTTTTGAATAGATCAATTTGTGTATTACCTCCAGGGTGATATGCTGCAACTAAGGAAAAGTGGTTATTGTTTGTGTAAATTTTTACACCTATTGCTTCTATAATCTTCAAATTGAAAGATTTCATCAGTTCGTGTTTGACATTTTTTTTGATGATCAGAAGAACTCCTCCTTTAGTGTGCGTTGTTCTGTCCAGTCTGTACGTAAAGTAGTCTGGCATCGAAAAAGCTTGGTCTGGCTTCAGAAATGTCTCAGTGACGGCCATACAGTCAATTTCATGTTTTTTAAGAAACATTTGTACTTCAGTTCTTTTAATTGAAATGCCATTGGCATTCCAGTATGCAATCTTTGGTTGTTTTGAGAGAGTCATCACGGAAAACAGTATTTACTAACAATTTTAAATACGACCATGATTTGGTCTTGTTTTGAACTACATTTTTGCAGGTGGAGAAAAGTATCTTTTATAATATCCCCGAGCTCTGCTGTGTTGAAAAGGTTATCGCCTCTGAATGGATTGTTGTTATTCCGGGGAGAGTGTGGTGCTGGAGGAGGATCGAGTTGGGATGGTAGGAGGGGGAACTCACTGGCTGAAAACTGCCTAATAGTTTTGCTCTTTTCTACCTTTGGTTTGGATGCCTGTTTCGGTTTTGCTTCTGGTCGGTTTGGACAACCGGAGAAATTTGCCGTGTGATTGCCATCACAGTTTGCGCATTTGAGTTTATGTGAGGGTATGATACCCTCGTCGCTAGCAGCTGCTGCTGGGCACTTCGCAGATATGTGATTGCCAGCACATTTGATGCACTTTTCTGGGTGGTTACAATTTGCTGCTCCGTGCCCGTATCGTTGGCAATTTTTGCATTGCATCGGGCCTTCTTTAGTGGAGTAGTACCTCCATTGCACTATTTGGTGGTTCACTGCCTTGATTGTTCTTAAAAAGTTTAGTGACACTGCACCTTTTTTAAAGTGCACTAAATAGAGTGCCTGCTCTTGGAATTTTTTGTTTTTTATTGTAAGTTTCTTCACTGAAACAGGGTCCAACTGTTCGTCTTTAAGCGCACTTATTAAATCTTCAATCGGCATGTCCATGAGACCTGATAATACGATTTTAGTCGTTTTGTCCTCCTCTAGTTGATAAGAGTGGAATTCCACGTTTTTAGATTTAAAATAGTTCATTACTTTTTTGAAATCACTTGTGTTCGTTACACGTACGACAATCCCCATCTTTGTAGCCGTAGTGGTGTATCTGATCACTCCGGCATCAATAACTTTTCGGTGTATATCACCTACGTTGGAACTAGCTACTGTGATTGGTGGTGGTGGCTTTGCAGCCGCTTCTTTTCTTGGTTCAGCCTCACTTTTTTTCTGCACATTTGGTGCGACAGTACAATCCATTTTCAACAGTTCAAATGGGTTTGGAGATTCGAACTGCATTCTTTTTTCTGTAGATGCATCAATGTTTTTTCCTGTCACTAGATTTTTTTGACGTGCAACGCTCGCATTGCGTTTGCGCGTCGTCATTTGAACTTTTGCTAGACCCATAGTGGGTCCTATGTGGTAGTGTGCACTATCTTTACTCGTCACTTTTAGTATCGTTTCTTTTATCTTTATTTATCGCTTGACCGTATACGATTTGCTCGTGTTTTGCGTCCTCTCGTCACCGAGTCTCAGCAGCTACTGTTTTGCATCGTCTCATTCTCTTTAAAGTCACTTTAAGCACCTTCTAAACACCATTTTGCATCGTCTCATTCTCTTTAAAGTCACTTTAAGCACCTTCTAAACACCATTTTGCATCGTCTCATTCTCTTTAAAGTCACTTTAAGCACCTTCTAAACACCATTTTGCATCGTCTCATTCTCTTTAAAGTCACTTTAAGCACCTTCTAAACCTCATTTTGCATCGTCTCATTCTCTTTAAAGTCACTTTAAGCACCTTCTAAACACCATTTTGCATCGTCTCATTCTCTTTAAAGTCACTTTAAGCACCTTCTAAACCTCATTTTGCATCGTCTCATTCCCTTTAAAGTCACTTTAAGCACCTTCTAAACCTCATTTTGCATCGTCTCATTCTCTTTAAAGTCACTTTAAGCACCTTCTAAACACCATTTTGCATCGTCTCATTCTCTTTAAAGTCACTTTAAGCACCTTCTAAACCTCTTTTTGCATCGTCTCATTCTCTTTAAAGTCACTTTAAGCACCTTCTAAACCTCATTTTGCATCGTCTCATTCTCTTTAAAGTCACTTTAAGCACCTTCTAAACACCATTTTGCATCGTCTCATTCTCTTTAAAGTCACTTTAAGCACCTTCTAAACACCATTTTGCATCGTCTCATTCTCTTTAAAGTCACTTTAAGCACCTTCTAAACACCATTTTGCATCGTCTCATTCTCTTTAAAGTCACTTTAAGCACCTTCTAAACACCATTTTGCATCGTCTCATTCTCTTTAAAGTCACTTTAAGCACCTTCTAAACCTCATTTTGCATCGTCTCATTCTCTTTAAAGTCACTTTAAGCACCTTCTAAACCTCATTTTGCATCGTCTCATTCTCTTTAAAGTCACTTTAAGCACCTTCTAAACACCATTTTGCATCGTCTCATTCTCTTTAAAGTCACTTTAAGCACCTTCTAAACACCATTTTGCATCGTCTCATTCTCTTTAAAGTCACTTTAAGCACCTTCTAAACACCATTTTGCATCGTCTCATTCTCTTTAAAGTCACTTTAAGCACCTTCTAAACCTCATTTTGCATCGTCTCATTCTCTTTAAAGTCACTTTAAGCACCTTCTAAACACCATTTTGCATCGTCTCATTCTCTTTAAAGTCACTTTAAGCACCTTCTAAACCTCATTTTGCATCGTCTCATTCTCTTTAAAGTCACTTTAAGCACCTTCTAAACACCATTTTGCATCGTCTCATTCTCTTTAAAGTCACTTTAAGCACCTTCTAAACCTCATTTTGCATCGTCTCATTCTCTTTAAAGTCACTTTAAGCACCTTCTAAACCTTATTTTGCATCGTCTCATTCTCTTTAAAGTCACTTTAAGCACCTTCTAAACACCATTTTGCATCGTCTCATTCTCTTTAAAGTCACTTTAAGCACCTTCTAAACCTCATTTTGCATCGTCTCATTCTCTTTAAAGTCACTTTAAGCACCTTCTAAACACCATTTTGCATCGTCACATTCTCTTTAAAGTCACTTTAAGCACCTTCTAAACCTCATTTTGCATCGTCTCATTCTCTTTAAAGTCACTTTAAGCACCTTCTAAACCTCATTTTGCATCGTCTCATTCTATTTAAAGTCACTTTAAGCACCTTCTAAACACCATTTTGCATCGTCTCATTCTCTTTAAAGTCACTTTAAGCACCTTCTAAACACCATTTTGCATCGTCTCATTCTCTTTAAAGTCACTTTAAGCACCTTCTAAACACCATTTTGCATCGTCTCATTCTCTTTAAAGTCACTTTAAGCACCTTCTAAACACCATTTTGCATAGTCTCATTCTCTTTAAAGTCACTTTAAGCACCTTCTAAACACCATTTTGCATCGTCTCATTCTCTTTAAAGTCACTTTAAGCACCTTCTAAACACCATTTTGCATCGTCTCATTCTCTTTAAAGTCACTTTAAGCTCCTTCTAAACACCATTTTGCATCGTCTCATTCTCTTTAAAGTCACTTTAAGCACCTTCTAAACACCATTTTGCATCGTCGCATTCTCTTTAGAGTCACTTTAAGCACCTTCTAAACCTCATTTTGCATCGTCTCATTCTCTTTAAAGTCACTTTAAGCACCTTCTAAACACCATTTTGCATCGTCTCATTCTCTTTAAAGTCACTTCAACCACCTTCTAAACCTCATTTTGCATCGTCTCATTCTCTTTAAAGTCACTTTAAGCACCTTCTAAACACCATTTTGCATCGTCTCATTCTCTTTAAAGTCACTTTAAGCACCTTCTAAACACCATTTTGCATCGTCTCATTCTCTTTAAAGTCACTTTAAGCACCTTCTAAACACCATTTTGCATCGTCTCATTCTCTTTAAAGTCACTTTAAGCACCTTCTAAACACCATTTTGCATCGTCTCATTCTCTTTAAAGTCACTTTAAGCACCTTCTAAACACCATTTTGCATCGTCTCATTCTCTTTAAAGTCACTTTAAGCACCTTCTAAACACCATTTTGCATCGTCTCATTCTCTTTAAAGTCACTTTAAGCACCTTCTAAACCTCATTTTGCATCGTCTCATTCTCTTTAAAGTCACTTTAAGCACCTTCTAAACACCATTTTGCATCGTCTCATTCTCTTTAAAGTCACTTTAAGCACCTTCTAAACACCATTTTGCATCGTCTCATTCTCTTTAAAGTCACTTTAAGCACCTTCTAAACACCATTTTGCATCGTCTCATTCTCTTTAAAGTCACTTTAAGCACCTTCTAAACCTCATTTTGCATCGTCTCATTCTCTTTAAAGTCACTTTAAGCACCTTCTAAACACCATTTTGCATCGTCTCATTCTCTTTAAAGTCACTTTAAGCACCTTCTAAACCTCATTTTGCATCGTCTCATTCTCTTTAAAGTCACTTTAAGCACCTTCTAAACACCATTTTGCATCGTCTCATTCTCTTTAAAGTCACTTTAAGCACCTTCTAAACACCATTTTGCATCGTCTCATTCTCTTTAAAGTCACTTTAAGCACCTTCTAAACACCATTTTGCATCGTCTCATTCTCTTTAAAGTCACTTAAAGCACCTTCTAAACACCATTTTGCATCGTCTCATTCTCTTTAAAGTCACTTTAAGCACCTTCTAAACACCATTTTGCATCGTCTCATTCTCTTTAAAGTCACTTTAAGCACCTTCTAAACCTCATTTTGCATCGTCTCATTCTCTTTAAAGTCACTTTAAGCACCTTCTAAACACCATTTTGCATCGTCTCATTCTCTTTAAAGTCACTTTAAGCACCTTCTAAACCTCATTTTGCATCGTCTCATTCTCTTTAAAGTCACTTTAAGCACCTTCTAAACACCATTTTGCATCGTCTCATTCTCTTTAAAGTCACTTTAAGCACCTTCTAAACACCATTTTGCATCGTCTCATTCTCTTTAAAGTCACTTTAAGCACCTTCTAAACACCATTTTGCATCGTCTCATTCTCTTTAAAGTCACTTTAAGCACCTTCTAAACACCATTTTGCATCGTCTCATTCTCTTTAAAGTCACTTTAAGCACCTTCTAAACACCATTTTGCATCGTCTCATTCTCTTTAAAGTCACTTTAAGCACCTTCTAAACACCATTTTGCATCGTCTCATTCTCTTTAAAGTCACTTTAAGCACCTTCTAAACACCATTTTGCATCGTCTCATTCTCTTTAAAGTCACTTTAAGCACCTTCTAAACACCATTTTGCATCGTCTCATTCTCTTTAAAGTCACTTTAAGCACCTTCTAAACACCATTTTGCATCGTCTCATTCTCTTTAAAGTCACTTTAAGCACCGTCTAAACCTCATTTTGCATCGTCTCATTCTCTTTAAAGTCACTTTAAGCACCTTCTAAACCTCATTTTGCATCGTCTCATTCTCTTTAAAGTCACTTTAAGCACCTTCTTAACCTCATTTTGCATCGTCTCATTCTCTTTAAAGTCACTTTAAGCACCTTCTAAACACCATTTTGCATCGTCTCATTCTCTTTAAAGTCACTTTAAGCACCTTCTAAACACCATTTTGCATCGTCTCATTCTCTTTAAAGTCACTTTAAGCACCTTCTAAACCTCATTTTGCATCGTCTCATTCTCTTTAAAGTCACTTTAAGCACCTTCTAAACCTCATTTTGCATCGTCTCATTCTCTTTAAAGTCACTTTAAGCACCTTCTAAACACCATTTTGCATCGTCTCATTCTCTTTAAAGTCACTTTAAGCACCTTCTTAACACCATTTTGCATCGTCGCATTCTCTTTAAAGTCACTTTAAGCACCTTCTAAACGCCATTTTGCATCGTCTCATTCTCTTTAAAGTCACTTTAAGCACCTTCTAAACCTCATTTTGCATCGTCTCATTCTCTTTAAAGTCACTTTAAGCACCTTCTAAACCTCATTTTGCATTGTCTCATTCTCTTTAAAGTCACTTTAAGCACCTTCTAAACCTCATTTTGCATCGTCTCATTCTCTTTAAAGTCACTTTAAGCACCTTCTAAACACTATTTTGCATCGCCTCATTCTCCTTAAAGTCACTTTAAGCACCTTCTAAACCTCATTTTGCATCGTCTCATTCTCTTTAAAGTCACTTTAAGCACCTTCTAAACACCATTTTGCATCGTCTCATTCTCTTTAAAGTCACTTTAAGCACCTTCTTAACACCATTTTGCATCGTCGCATTCTCTTTAAAGTCACTTTAAGCACCTTCTAAACGCCATTTTGCATCGTCTCATTCTCTTTAAAGTCACTTTAAGCACCTTCTAAACCTCATTTTGCATCGTCTCATTCTCTTTAAAGTCACTTTAAGCACCTTCTAAACCTCATTTTGCATTGTCTCATTCTCTTTAAAGTCACTTTAAGCACCTTCTAAACCTCATTTTGCATCGTCTCATTCTCTTTAAAGTCACTTTAAGCACCTTCTAAACACTATTTTGCATCGCCTCATTCTCCTTAAAGTCACTTTACGCACCTTCTAAACACCATTTTGCATCGTCTCATTCTCTTTAAAGTCACTTTAAGCACCTTCTAAACCTCATTTTGCATCGTCTCATTCTCTTCAAAGTCACTTTAAGCACCTTCTAAACACCATTTTGCATCGTCTCATTCTCTTTAAAGTCACTTTAAGCACATCCTAAACCTCATTTTGCATCGTCTCATTCTCTTTAAAGTCACTTTAAGCACCTTCTAAACACCATTTTGCATCGTCTCATTCTCCTTAAAGTCACTTTACGCACCTTCTAAACACCATTTTGCATCGTCTCATTCTCTTTAAAGTCACTTTAAGCACCTTCTAAACACCATTTTGCATCGTCTCATTCTCTTTAAAGTCACTTTAAGCACCTTCTAAACACCATTTTGCATCGTCTCATTCTCTTTAAAGTCACTTTAAGCACCTTCTAAACCTCATTTTGCATCGTCTCATTCTCTTTAAAGTCACTTTAAGCACCTTCTAAACACCATTTTGCATCGTCTCATTCTCTTTAAAGTCACTTTAAGCACCTTCTAAACACCATTTTGCATCGTCTCATTCTCTTTAAAGTCACTTTAAGCACCTTCTAAACACCATTTTGCATCGTCTCATTCTCTTTAAAGTCACTTTAAGCACCTTCTAAACACCATTTTGCATCGTCTCATTCTCTTTAAAGTCACTTTAAGCACCTTCTAAACACCATTTTGCATCGTCTCATTCTCTTTAAAGTCACTTTAAGCACCTTCTAAACCTCATTTTGCATCGTCTCATTCTCTTTAAAGTCACTTTAAGCACCTTCTAAACACCATTTTGCATCGTCTCATTCTCTTTAAAGTCACTTTAAGCACCTTCTAAACACCATTTTGCATCGTCTCATTCTCTTTAAAGTCACTTTAAGCAACTTCTAAATACCATTTTGCATCGTCTCATTCTCTTTAAAGTCACTTTAAGCACCTTCTAAACACCATTTTGCATCGTCTCATTCTCTTTAAAGTCACTTTAAGCACCTTCTAAACACCATTTTGCATCGTCTCATTCTCTTTAAAGTCACTTTAAGCACCTTCTAAACACCATTTTGCATCGTCTCATTCTCTTTAAAGTCACTTTAAGCACCTTCTAAACCTCATTTTGCATCGTCTCATTCTCTTTAAAGTAACTTTAAGCACCTTCTAAACCTCATTTTGCATCGTCTCATTCTCTTTAAAGTCACTTTAAGCACCTTCTAAACACCATTTTGCATCATCTCATTCTCTTTAAAGTCACTTTAAGCACCTTCTAAACCTCATTTTGCATCGTCTCATTCTCTTTAAAGTCACTTTAAGCACCTTCTAAACACCATTTTGCATCGTCTCATTCTCTTTAAAGTCACTTTAAGCACCTTCTAAACCTCATTTTGCATCGTCTCATTCTCTTTAAAGTCACTTTAAGCACCTTCTAAACACCATTTTGCATCGTCTCATTCTCTTTAAAGTCACTTTAAGCACCTTCTAAACCTCATTTTGCATCGTCTCATTCTCTTTAAAGTCACTTTAAGCACCTTCTAAACCTGATTTTGCATCGTCTCATTCTCTTTAAAGTCACTTTAAGCACCTTCTAAACACCATTTTGCATCGTCTCATTCTCTTTAAAGTCACTATAAACACCTTCTAAACATCATTTTGCATCGTCTCATTCTCTTTAAAGTCACTTTAAGCACCTTCTAAACACCATTTTGCATCGTCTCATTCTCTTTAAAATCACTTTAAGCACCTTCTAAACACCATTTTGCATCGTCTCATTCTCTTTAAAGTCACTTTAAGCACCTTCTAAACACCATTTTGCATCGTCTCATTCTCCTTAAAGTCACTTTAAGCACCTTCTAAACCTCATTTGCATCGTCTCATTCTCTTTAAAGTCACTTTAAGC
>NW_026689916.1:0-50771 GCF_943734765.1 Anopheles ziemanni | reverse complement strand
TTAAAGAGAATGAGACGATGCAAAATGGTGTTTAGAAGGTGCTTAAGGTGACTTTAAAGAGAATGAGGACGATGCAAAATGAGGTTTAGAAGGTGCTTAAGGTGACTTTAAAGAGAATGAGACGATGCAAATTGAGGTTTAGAAGGTGCTTAAAGTGACTTTAAAGAGAATGAGACGATGCAAAATGGTGTTTAGAAGGTGCTTAAAGTGACTTTAAAGAGAATGAGACGATGCAAAATGAGGTTTAGAAGGTGCTTAAAGTGACTTTAAAGAGAATGAGACGATGCAAAATGGTGTTTAGAAGGTGCTTAAGGTGACTTTAAAGAGAATGAGACGATGCAAAATGAGGTTTAGAAGGTGCTTAAGGTGACTTTAAAGAGAATGAGACGATGCAAAATGAGGTTTAGAAGGTGCTTAAAGTGACTTTAAAGAGAATGAGACGATGCAAAATGAGGTTTAGAAGGTGCTTAAGGTGACTTTAAAGAGAATGAGACGATGCAAAATGAGGTTTAGAAGGTGCTTAAAGTGACTTTAAAGAGAATGAGACGATGCAAAATGGTGTTTAGAAGGTGCTTAAGGTGACTTTAAAGAGAATGAGACGATGCAAAATGGTGTTTAGAAGGTGCTTAAAGTGACTTTAAAGAGAATGAGACGATGCAAAATGGTGTTTTAGAAGGTGCTTAAAGTGACTTTAAAGAGAATGAGACGATGCAAAATGGTGTTTAGAAGGTGCTTAAGGTGACTTTAAAGAGAATGAGACGATGCAAAATGAGGTTTAGAAGGTGCTTAAAGTGACTTTAAAGAGAATGAGACGATGCAAAATGGTGTTTAGAAGGTGCTTAAAGTGACTTTAAAGAGAATGAGACGATGCAAAATTAGGTTTAGAAGGTGCTTAAGGTGACTTTAAAGAGAATGAGACGATGCAAAATGGTGTTTAGAAGGTGCTTAAAGTGACTTTAAAGAGAATGAGACGATGCAAAATGAGGTTTAGAAGGTGCTTAAAGTGACTTTAAAGAGAATGAGACGATGCAAAATGAGGTTTAGAAGGTGCTAAAAGTGACTTTAAAGAGAATGAGACGATGCAAAATGGTGTTTAGAAGGTGCTTAAGGTGACTTTAAAGAGAATGAGACGATGCAAAATGGTGTTTAGAAGGTGCTTAAGGTGACTTTAAAGAGAATGAGACGATGCAAAATGAGGTTTAGAAGGTGCTTAAAGTGACTTTAAAGAGAATGAGACGATGCAAAATGAGGTTTAGAAGGTGCTTAAAGTGACTTTAAAGAGAATGAGACGATGCAAAATGGTGTTTAGAAGGTGCCTAAGGTGACTTTAAAGAGAATGAGACGATGCAAAATGAGGTTTAGAAGTGCTTAAAGTGACTTTAAAGAGAATGAGACGATGCAAAATGGTGTTTAGAAGGTGCCTAAGGTGACTTTAAAGAGAATGAGACGATGCAAAATGAGGTTTAGAAGGTGCTTAAAGTGACTTTAAAGAGAATGAGACGATGCAAAATGGTGTTTAGAAGGTGCTTAAGGTGACTTTAAAGAGAATGAGACGATGCAAAATGGTGTTTAGAAGGTGCTTAAGGTGACTTTAAAGAGAATGAGACGATGCAAAATGAGGTTTAGAAGGTGCTTAAAGTGACTTTAAAGAGAATGAGACGATGCAAAATGAGGTTTAGAAGGTGCTTAAAGTGACTTTAAAGAGAATGAGACGATGCAAAATGGTGTTTAGAAGGTGCTTAAGGTGACTTTAAAGAGAATGAGACGATGCAAAATGAGGTTTAGAAGGTGCTTAAAGTGACTTTAAAGAGAATGAGACGATGCAAAATGGTGTTTAGAAGGTGCTTAAGGTGACTTTAAAGAGAATGAGACGATGCAAAATGGTGTTTAGAAGGTGCTTAAAGTGACTTTAAAGAGAATGAGACGATGCAAAATGAGGTTTAGAAGGTGCTTAAAGTGACTTTAAAGAGAATGAGACGATGCAAAATGAGGTTTAGAAGGTGCTTAAAGTGACTTTAAAGAGAATGAGACGATGCAAAATGAGGTTTAGAAGGTGCTTAAAGTGACTTTAAAGAGAATGAGACGATGCAAAATGGTGTTTAGAAGGTGCTTAAAGTGACTTTAAAGAGAATGAGACGATGCAAAATGAGGTTTAGAAGGTGCTTAAGGTGACTTTAAAGAGAATGAGACGATGCAAAATGAGGTTTAGAAGGTGCTTAAAGTGACTTTAAAGAGAATGAGACGATGCAAAATGAGGTTTAGAAGGTGCTTAAGGTGACTTTAAAGAGAATGAGACGATGCAAAATGAGGTTTAGAAGGTGCTTAAGGTGACTTTAAAGAGAATGAGACGATGCAAAATGGTGTTTAGAAGGTGCTTAAAGTGACTTTAAAGAGAATGAGACGATGCAAAATGGTGTTTAGAAGGTGCTTAAAGTGACTTTAAAGAGAATGAGACGATGCAAAATGGTGTTTAGAAGGTGCTTAAGGTGACTTTAAAGAGAATGAGACGATGCAAAATGAGGTTTAGAAGGTGCTTAAGGTGACTTTAAAGAGAATGAGACGATGCAAAATGGTGTTTAGAAGGTGCTTAAGGTGACTTTAAAGAGAATGAGACGATGCAAAATGAGGTTTAGAAGGTGCTTAAAGTGACTTTAAAGAGAATGAGACGATGCAAAATGGTGTTTAGAAGGTGCTTAAAGTGACTTTAAAGAGAATGCGACGATGCAAAATGGTGTTTAGAAGGTGCTTAAGGTGACTTTAAAGAGAATGAGACGATGCAAAATGGTGTTTAGAAGGTGCTTAAGGTGACTTTAAAGAGAATGAGACGATGCAAAATGGTGTTTAGAAGGTGCTTAAGGTGACTTTAAAGAGAATGAGACGATGCAAAATGAGGTTTAGAAGGTGCTTAAAGTGACTTTAAAGAGAATGAGACGATGCAAAATGGTGTTTAGAAGGTGCTTAAAGTGACTTTAAAGAGAATGAGACGATGCAAAATGAGGTTTAGAAGGTGCTTAAAGTGACTTTAAAGAGAATGAGACGATGCAAAATGGTGTTTAGAAGGTGCTTAAGGTGACTTTAAAGAGAATGAGACGATGCAAAATGAGGTTTAGAAGGTGCTTAAAGTGACTTTAAAGAGAATGAGACGATGCAAAATGGTGTTTAGAAGGTGCTTAAGGTGACTTTAAAGAGAATGAGACGATGCAAAATGAGGTTTAGAAGGTGCTTAAGGTGACTTTAAAGAGAATGAGACGATGCAAAATGGTGTTTAGAAGGTGATTAAGGTGACTTTAAAGAGAATGAGACGATGCAAAATGGTGTTTAGAAGGTGCTTAAAGTGACTTTAAAGAGAATGAGACGATGCAAAATGGTGTTTAGAAGGTGCTTAAGGTGACTTTAAAGAGAATGAGACGATGCAAAATGAGGTTTAGAAGGTGCTTAAAGTGACTTTAAAGAGAATGAGACGATGCAAAATGGTGTTTAGAAGGTGCTTAAAGTGACTTTAAAGAGAATGAGACGATGCAAAATGGTGTTTAGAAGGTGCTTAAGGTGACTTTAAAGAGAATGAGACGATGCAAAATGAGGTTTAGAAGGTGCTTAAAGTGACTTTAAAGAGAATGAGACGATGCAAAATGGTGTTTAGAAGGTGCTTAAGGTGACTTTAAAGAGAATGAGACGATGCAAAATGAGGTTTAGAAGGTGCTTAAGGTGACTTTAAAGAGAATGAGACGATGCAAAATGGTGTTTGTAAGGTGCTTAAGGTGACTTTAAAGAGAATGAGACGATGCAAAATGGTGTTTAGAAGGTGCTTAAAGTGACTTTAAAGAGAATGAGACGATGCAAAATGGTGTTTAGAAGGTGCTTAAGGTGACTTTAAAGAGAATGAGACGATGCAAAATGAGGTTTAGAAGGTGCTTAAAGTGACTTTAAAGAGAATGAGACGATGCAAAATGGTGTTTAGAAGGTGCTTAAAGTGACTTTAAAGAGAATGAGACGATGCAAAATGAGGTTTAGAAGGTGCTTAAAGTGACTTTAAAGAGAATGAGACGATGCAAAATGGTGTTTAGAAGGTGCTTAAGGTGACTTTAAAGAGAATGAGACGATGCAAAATGAGGTTTAGAAGGTGCTTAAAGTGACTTTAAAGAGAATGAGACGATGCAAAATGAGGTTTAGAAGGTGCTTAAGGTGACTTTAAAGAGAATGAGACGATGCAAAATGAGGTTTAGAAGGTGCTTAAAGTGACTTTAAAGAGAATGAGACGATGCAAAATGAGGTTTAGAAGGTGCTTAAAGTGACTTTAAAGAGAATGAGACGATGCAAAATGGTGTTTAGAAGGTGCTTAAGGTGACTTTAAAGAGAATGAGACGATGCAAAATGGTGTTTAGAAGGTGCTTAAAGTGACTTTAAAGAGAATGAGACGATGCAAAATGGTGTTTAGAAGGTGCTTAAAGTGACTTTAAAGAGAATGAGACGATGCAAAATGGTGTTTAGAAGGTGCTTAAGGTGACTTTAAAGAGAATGAGACGATGCAAAATGAGGTTTAGAAGGTGCTTAAAGTGACTTTAAAGAGAATGAGACGATGCAAAATGAGATTTAGAAGGTGCTTAAAGTGACTTTAAAGAGAATGAGACGATGCAAAATGGTGTTTAGAAGGTGCTTAAGGTGACTTTAAAGAGAATGAGACGATGCAAAATGAGGTTTAGAAGGTGCTTAAAGTGACTTTAAAGAGAATGAGACGATGCAAAATGAGGTTTAGAAGGTGCTTAAGGTGACTTCAAAGAGAATGAGACGATGCAAAATGAGGTTTAGAAGGTGCTTAAAGTGACTTTAAAGAGAATGAGACGATGCAAAATGAGGTTTAGAAGGTGCTTAAAGTGACTTTAAAGAGAATGAGACGATGCAAAATGGTGTTTAGAAGGTGCTTAAGGTGACTTTAAAGAGAATGAGACGATGCAAAATGAGGTTTAGAAGGTGCTTAAAGTGACTTTAAAGAGAATGAGACGATGCAAAATGGTGTTTAGAAGGTGCTTAAGGTGACTTTAAAGAGAATGAGACGATGCAAAATGAGGTTTAGAAGGTGCTTAAAGTGACTTTAAAGAGAATGAGACGATGCAAAATGAGGTTTAGAAGGTGCTTAAAGTGACTTTAAAGAGAATGAGACGATGCAAAATGAGGTTTAGAAGGTGCTTAAAGTGACTTTAAAGAGAATGAGACGATGCAAAATGGTGTTTAGAAGGTGCTTAAGGTGACTTTAAAGAGAATGAGACGATGCAAAATGAGGTTTAGAAGGTGCTTAAAGTGACTTTAAAGAGAATGAGACGATGCAAAATGGTGTTTAGAAGGTGCTTAAGGTGACTTTAAAGAGAATGAGACGATGCAAAATGGTGTTTAGAAGGTGCTTAAGGTGACTTTAAAGAGAATGAGACGATGCAAAATGAGGTTTAGAAGGTGCTTAAGGTGACTTTAAAGAGAATGAGACGATGCAAAATGAGGTTCAGAAGGTGCTTAAAGTGACTTTAAAGAGAATGAGACGATGCAAAATGAGGTTTAGAAGGTGCTTAAGGTGACTTTAAAGAGAATGAGACGATGCAAAATGAGGTTTAGAAGGTGCTTAAAGTGACTTTAAAGAGAATGAGACGATGCAAAATGGTGTTTAGAAGGTGCTTAAGGTGACTTTAAAGAGAATGAGACGATGCAAAATGGTGTTTAGAAGGTGCTTAAAGTGACTTTAAAGAGAATGAGACGATGCAAAATGGTGTTTAGAAGGTGCTTAAAGTGACTTTAAAGAGAATGAGACGATGCAAAATGGTGTTTAGAAGGTGCTTAAGGTGACTTTAAAGAGAATGAGACGATGCAAAATGAGGTTTAGAAGGTGCTTAAAGTGACTTTAAAGAGAATGAGACGATGCAAAATGGTGTTTAGAAGGTGCTTAAAGTGACTTTAAAGAGAATGAGACGATGCAAAATGAGGTTTAGAAGGTGCTTAAAGTGACTTTAAAGAGAATGAGACGATGCAAAATGGTGTTTAGAAGGTGCTTAAAGTGACTTTAAAGAGAATGAGACGATGCAAAATGGTGTTTAGAAGGTGCTTAAAGTGACTTTAAAGAGAATGAGACGATGCAAAATGAGGTTTAGAAGGTGCTTAAAGTGACTTTAAAGAGAATGAGACGATGCAACATGGTGTTTAGAAGGTGCTTAAGGTGACTTTAAAGAGAATGAGACGATGCAAAATGAGGTTTAGAAGGTGCTTAAAGTGACTTTAAAGAGAATGAGACGATGCAAAATGGTGTTTAGAAGGTGCTTAAGGTGACTTTAAAGAGAATGAGACGATGCAAAATGAGGTTTAGAAGGTGCTTAAGGTGACTTTAAAGAGAATGAGACGATGCAAAATGGTGTTTAGAAGGTGCTTAAGGTGACTTTAAAGAGAATGAGACGATGCAAAATGGTGTTTAGAAGGTGCTTAAAGTGACTTTAAAGAGAATGAGACGATGCAAAATGGTGTTTAGAAGGTGCTTAAGGTGACTTTAAAGAGAATGAGACGATGCAAAATGAGGTTTAGAAGGTGCTTAAGGTGACTTTAAAGAGAATGAGACGATGCAAAATGGTGTTTAGAAGGTGCTTAAAGTGACTTTAAAGAGAATGAGACGATGCAAAATGGTGTTTAGAAGGTGCTTAAGGTGACTTTAAAGAGAATGAGACGATGCAAAATGAGGTTTAGAAGGTGCTTAAAGTGACTTTAAAGAGAATGAGACGATGCAAAATGGTGTTTAGAAGGTGCTTAAGGTGACTTTAAAGAGAATGAGACGATGCAAAATGGTGTTTAGAAGGTGCTTAAAGTGACTTTAAAGAGAATGAGACGATGCAAAATGAGGTTTAGAAGGTGCTTAAGGTGACTTTAAAGAGAATGAGACGATGCAAAATGAGGTTTAGAAGGTGCTTAAAGTGACTTTAAAGAGAATGAGACGATGCAAAATGAGGTTTAGAAGGTGCTTAAAGTGACTTTAAAGAGAATGAGACGATGCAAAATGGTGTTTAGAAGGTGCTTAAGGTGACTTTAAAGAGAATGAGACGATGCAAAATGGTGTTTAGAAGGTGCTTAAAGTGACTTTAAAGAGAATGAGACGATGCAAAATGAGGTTTAGAAGGTGCTTAAAGTGACTTTAAAGAGAATGAGACGATGCAAAATGGTGTTTAGAAGGTGCTTAAGGTGACTTTAAAGAGAATGAGACGATGCAAAATGAGGTTTAGAAGGTGCTTAAAGTGACTTTAAAGAGAATGAGACGATGCAAAATGGTGTTTAGAAGGTGCTTAAGGTGACTTTAAAGAGAATGAGACGATGCAAAATGGTGTTTAGAAGGTGCTTAAAGTGACTTTAAAGAGAATGAGACGATGCAAAATGAGGTTTAGAAGGTGCTTAAAGTGACTTTAAAGAGAATGAGACGATGCAAAATGAGGTTTAGAAGGTGCTTAAAGTGACTTTAAAGAGAATGAGACGATGCAAAATGAGGTTTAGAAGGTGCTTAAAGTGACTTTAAAGAGAATGAGACGATGCAAAATGGTGTTTAGAAGGTGCTTAAAGTGACTTTAAAGAGAATGAGACGATGCAAAATGAGGTTTAGAAGGTGCTTAAGGTGACTTTAAAGAGAATGAGACGATGCAAAATGAGGTTTAGAAGGTGCTTAAAGTGACTTTAAAGAGAATGAGACGATGCAAAATGAGGTTTAGAAGGTGCTTAAGGTGACTTTAAAGAGAATGAGACGATGCAAAATGAGGTTTAGAAGGTGCTTAAGGTGACTTTAAAGAGAATGAGACGATGCAAAATGGTGTTTAGAAGGTGCTTAAAGTGACTTTAAAGAGAATGAGACGATGCAAAATGGTGTTTAGAAGGTGCTTAAAGTGACTTTAAAGAGAATGAGACGATGCAAAATGGTGTTTAGAAGGTGCTTAAGGTGACTTTAAAGAGAATGAGACGATGCAAAATGAGGTTTAGAAGGTGCTTAAGGTGACTTTAAAGAGAATGAGACGATGCAAAATGGTGTTTAGAAGGTGCTTAAGGTGACTTTAAAGAGAATGAGACGATGCAAAATGAGGTTTAGAAGGTGCTTAAAGTGACTTTAAAGAGAATGAGACGATGCAAAATGGTGTTTAGAAGGTGCTTAAAGTGACTTTAAAGAGAATGCGACGATGCAAAATGGTGTTTAGAAGGTGCTTAAAGTGACTTTAAAGAGAATGAGACGATGCAAAATGGTGTTTAGAAGGTGCTTAAGGTGACTTTAAAGAGAATGAGACGATGCAAAATGGTGTTTAGAAGGTGCTTAAGGTGACTTTAAAGAGAATGAGACGATGCAAAATGAGGTTTAGAAGGTGCTTAAAGTGACTTTAAAGAGAATGAGACGATGCAAAATGGTGTTTAGAAGGTGCTTAAAGTGACTTTAAAGAGAATGAGACGATGCAAAATGAGGTTTAGAAGGTGCTTAAAGTGACTTTAAAGAGAATGAGACGATGCAAAATGGTGTTTAGAAGGTGCTTAAGGTGACTTTAAAGAGAATGAGACGATGCAAAATGAGGTTTAGAAGGTGCTTAAAGTGACTTTAAAGAGAATGAGACGATGCAAAATGGTGTTTAGAAGGTGCTTAAGGTGACTTTAAAGAGAATGAGACGATGCAAAATGAGGTTTAGAAGGTGCTTAAGGTGACTTTAAAGAGAATGAGACGATGCAAAATGGTGTTTAGAAGGTGCTTAAGGTGACTTTAAAGAGAATGAGACGATGCAAAATGGTGTTTAGAAGGTGCTTAAAGTGACTTTAAAGAGAATGAGACGATGCAAAATGGTGTTTAGAAGGTGCTTAAGGTGACTTTAAAGAGAATGAGACGATGCAAAATGAGGTTTAGAAGGTGCTTAAAGTGACTTTAAAGAGAATGAGACGATGCAAAATGGTGTTTAGAAGGTGCTTAAAGTGACTTTAAAGAGAATGAGACGATGCAAAATGGTGTTTAGAAGGTGCTTAAGGTGACTTTAAAGAGAATGAGACGATGCAAAATGAGGTTTAGAAGGTGCTTAAAGTGACTTTAAAGAGAATGAGACGATGCAAAATGGTGTTTAGAAGGTGCTTAAGGTGACTTTAAAGAGAATGAGACGATGCAAAATGAGGTTTAGAAGGTGCTTAAGGTGACTTTAAAGAGAATGAGACGATGCAAAATGGTGTTTGGAAGGTGCTTAAGGTGACTTTAAAGAGAATGAGACGATGCAAAATGGTGTTTAGAAGGTGCTTAAAGTGACTTTAAAGAGAATGAGACGATGCAAAATGGTGTTTAGAAGGTGCTTAAGGTGACTTTAAAGAGAATGAGACGATGCAAAATGAGGTTTAGAAGGTGCTTAAAGTGACTTTAAAGAGAATGAGACGATGCAAAATGGTGTTTAGAAGGTGCTTAAAGTGACTTTAAAGAGAATGAGACGATGCAAAATGAGGTTTAGAAGGTGCTTAAAGTGACTTTAAAGAGAATGAGACGATGCAAAATGGTGTTTAGAAGGTGCTTAAGGTGACTTTAAAGAGAATGAGACGATGCAAAATGAGGTTTAGAAGGTGCTTAAAGTGACTTTAAAGAGAATGAGACGATGCAAAATGAGGTTTAGAAGGTGCTTAAGGTGACTTTAAAGAGAATGAGACGATGCAAAATGAGGTTTAGAAGGTGCTTAAAGTGACTTTAAAGAGAATGAGACGATGCAAAATGAGGTTTAGAAGGTGCTTAAAGTGACTTTAAAGAGAATGAGACGATGCAAAATGGTGTTTAGAAGGTGCTTAAGGTGACTTTAAAGAGAATGAGACGATGCAAAATGGTGTTTAGAAGGTGCTTAAAGTGACTTTAAAGAGAATGAGACGATGCAAAATGGTGTTTAGAAGGTGCTTAAAGTGACTTTAAAGAGAATGAGACGATGCAAAATGGTGTTTAGAAGGTGCTTAAGGTGACTTTAAAGAGAATGAGACGATGCAAAATGAGGTTTAGAAGGTGCTTAAAGTGACTTTAAAGAGAATGAGACGATGCAAAATGAGGTTTAGAAGGTGCTTAAAGTGACTTTAAAGAGAATGAGACGATGCAAAATGGTGTTTAGAAGGTGCTTAAGGTGACTTTAAAGAGAATGAGACGATGCAAAATGAGGTTTAGAAGGTGCTTAAAGTGACTTTAAAGAGAATGAGACGATGCAAAATGAGGTTTAGAAGGTGCTTAAGGTGACTTCAAAGAGAATGAGACGATGCAAAATGAGGTTTAGAAGGTGCTTAAAGTGACTTTAAAGAGAATGAGACGATGCAAAATGAGGTTTAGAAGGTGCTTAAAGTGACTTTAAAGAGAATGAGACGATGCAAAATGGTGTTTAGAAGGTGCTTAAGGTGACTTTAAAGAGAATGAGACGATGCAAAATGAGGTTTAGAAGGTGCTTAAAGTGACTTTAAAGAGAATGAGACGATGCAAAATGGTGTTTAGAAGGTGCTTAAGGTGACTTTAAAGAGAATGAGACGATGCAAAATGAGGTTTAGAAGGTGCTTAAAGTGACTTTAAAGAGAATGAGACGATGCAAAATGAGGTTTAGAAGGTGCTTAAAGTGACTTTAAAGAGAATGAGACGATGCAAAATGAGGTTTAGAAGGTGCTTAAAGTGACTTTAAAGAGAATGAGACGATGCAAAATGGTGTTTAGAAGGTGCTTAAGGTGACTTTAAAGAGAATGAGACGATGCAAAATGAGGTTTAGAAGGTGCTTAAAGTGACTTTAAAGAGAATGAGACGATGCAAAATGGTGTTTAGAAGGTGCTTAAGGTGACTTTAAAGAGAATGAGACGATGCAAAATGGTGTTTAGAAGGTGCTTAAGGTGACTTTAAAGAGAATGAGACGATGCAAAATGAGGTTTAGAAGGTGCTTAAGGTGACTTTAAAGAGAATGAGACGATGCAAAATGAGGTTCAGAAGGTGCTTAAAGTGACTTTAAAGAGAATGAGACGATGCAAAATGAGGTTTAGAAGGTGCTTAAGGTGACTTTAAAGAGAATGAGACGATGCAAAATGAGGTTTAGAAGGTGCTTAAAGTGACTTTAAAGAGAATGAGACGATGCAAAATGGTGTTTAGAAGGTGCTTAAGGTGACTTTAAAGAGAATGAGACGATGCAAAATGGTGTTTAGAAGGTGCTTAAAGTGACTTTAAAGAGAATGAGACGATGCAAAATGGTGTTTAGAAGGTGCTTAAAGTGACTTTAAAGAGAATGAGACGATGCAAAATGGTGTTTAGAAGGTGCTTAAGGTGACTTTAAAGAGAATGAGACGATGCAAAATGAGGTTTAGAAGGTGCTTAAAGTGACTTTAAAGAGAATGAGACGATGCAAAATGGTGTTTAGAAGGTGCTTAAAGTGACTTTAAAGAGAATGAGACGATGCAAAATGAGGTTTAGAAGGTGCTTAAAGTGACTTTAAAGAGAATGAGACGATGCAAAATGGTGTTTAGAAGGTGCTTAAAGTGACTTTAAAGAGAATGAGACGATGCAAAATGGTGTTTAGAAGGTGCTTAAAGTGACTTTAAAGAGAATGAGACGATGCAAAATGAGGTTTAGAAGGTGCTTAAAGTGACTTTAAAGAGAATGAGACGATGCAACATGGTGTTTAGAAGGTGCTTAAGGTGACTTTAAAGAGAATGAGACGATGCAAAATGAGGTTTAGAAGGTGCTTAAAGTGACTTTAAAGAGAATGAGACGATGCAAAATGGTGTTTAGAAGGTGCTTAAGGTGACTTTAAAGAGAATGAGACGATGCAAAATGAGGTTTAGAAGGTGCTTAAGGTGACTTTAAAGAGAATGAGACGATGCAAAATGGTGTTTAGAAGGTGCTTAAGGTGACTTTAAAGAGAATGAGACGATGCAAAATGGTGTTTAGAAGGTGCTTAAAGTGACTTTAAAGAGAATGAGACGATGCAAAATGGTGTTTAGAAGGTGCTTAAGGTGACTTTAAAGAGAATGAGACGATGCAAAATGAGGTTTAGAAGGTGCTTAAGGTGACTTTAAAGAGAATGAGACGATGCAAAATGGTGTTTAGAAGGTGCTTAAAGTGACTTTAAAGAGAATGAGACGATGCAAAATGGTGTTTAGAAGGTGCTTAAGGTGACTTTAAAGAGAATGAGACGATGCAAAATGAGGTTTAGAAGGTGCTTAAAGTGACTTTAAAGAGAATGAGACGATGCAAAATGGTGTTTAGAAGGTGCTTAAGGTGACTTTAAAGAGAATGAGACGATGCAAAATGAGGTTTAGAAGGTGCTTAAGGTGACTTTAAAGAGAATGAGACGATGCAAAATGAGGTTTAGAAGGTGCTTAAGGTGACTTTAAAGAGAATGAGACGATGCAAAATGAGGTTTAGAAGGTGCTTAAAGTGACTTTAAAGAGAATGAGACGATGCAAAATGAGGTTTAGAAGGTGCTTAAGGTGACTTTAAAGAGAATGAGACGATGCAAAATGAGGTTTAGAAGGTGCTTAAAGTGACTTTAAAGAGAATGAGACGATGCAAAATGGTGTTTAGAAGGTGCTTAAAGTGACTTTAAAGAGAATGAGACGATGCAAAATGAGGTTTAGAAGGTGCTTAAGGTGACTTTAAAGAGAATGAGACGATAAAAAATGGTGTTTAGAAGGTGCTTAAGGTGACTTTAAAGAGAATGAGACGATGCAAAATGAGGTTTAGAAGGTGCTTAAAGTGACTTTAAAGAGAATGAGACGATGCAAAATGGTGTTTAGAAGGTGCTTAAAGTGACTTTAAAGAGAATGAGACGATGCAAAATGGTGTTTAGAAGGTGCTTAAGGTGACTTTAAAGAGAATGAGACGATGCAAAATGGTGTTTAGAAGGTGCTTAAGAAGACTTTAAAGAGAATGAGACGATGCAAAATGAGGTTTAGAAGGTGCTTAAAGTGACTTTAAAGAGAATGAGACGATGCAAAATGGTGTTTAGAAGGTGCTTAAGGTGACTTTAAAGAGAATGAGACGATGCAAAATGAGGTTTAGAAGGTGCTTAAAGTGACTTTAAAGAGAATGAGACGATGCAAAATGGTGTTTAGAAGGTGCTTAAAGTGACTTTAAAGAGAATGAGACGATGCAAAATGGTGTTTAGAAGGTGCTTAAAGTGACTTTAAAGAGAATGAGACGATGCAAAATGAGGTTTAGAAGGTGCTTAAAGTGGCTTTAAAGAGAATGAGACGATGCAAAATGAGGTTTAGAAGGTGCTTAAAGTGACTTTAAAGAGAATGAGACGATGCAAAATGGTGTTTAGAAGGTGCTTAAGGTGACTTTAAAGAGAATGAGACGATGCAAAATGAGGTTTAGAAGGTGCTTAAAGTGACTTTAAAGAGAATGAGACGATGCAAAATGGTGTTTAGAAGGTGCTTAAGGTGACTTTAAAGAGAATGAGACGATGCAAAATGGTGTTTAGAAGGTGCTTAAGGTGACTTTAAAGAGAATGAGACGATGCAAAATGGTGTTTAGAAGGTGCTTAAAGTGACTTTAAAGAGAATGAGACGATGCAAAATGAGGTTTAGAAGGTGCTTAAAGTGACTTTAAAGAGAATGAGACGATGCAAAATGGTGTTTAGAAGGTGCTTAAGGTGACTTTAAAGAGAATGAGACGATGCAAAATGAGGTTTAGAAGGTGCTTAAAGTGACTTTAAAGAGAATGAGACGATGCAAAATGGTGTTTAGAAGGTGCTTAAGGTGACTTTAAAGAGAATAAGACGATGCAAAATGGTGTTTAGAAGGTGCTTAAAGTGACTTTAAAGAGAATGAGACGATGCAAAATGAGGTTTAGAAGGTGCTTAAAGTGACTTTAAAGAGAATGAGACGATGCAAAATGAGGTTTAGAAGGTGCTTAAAGTGACTTTAAAGAGAATGAGACGATGCAAAATGAGGTTTAGAAGGTGCTTAAAGTGACTTTAAAGAGAATGAGACGATGCAAAATGGTGTTTAGAAGGTGCTTAAAGTGACTTTAAAGAGAATGAGACGATGCAAAATGAGGTTTAGAAGGTGCTTAAAGTGACTTTAAAGAGAATGAGACGATGCAAAATGAGGTTTAGAAGGTGCTTAAGGTGACTTTAAAGAGAATGAGACGATGCAAAATGGTGTTTAGAAGGTGCTTAAGGTGACTTTAAAGAGAATGAGACGATGCAAAATGAGGTTTAGAAGGTGCTTAAGGTGACTTTAAAGAGAATGAGACGATGCAAAATGAGGTTTAGAAGGTGCTTAAAGTGACTTTAAAGAGAATGAGACGATGCAAAATGAGGTTTAGAAGGTGCTTAAGGTGACTTTAAAGAGAATGAGACGATGCAAAATGAGGTTTAGAAGGTGCTTAAAGTGACTTTAAAGAGAATGAGACGATGCAAAATGGTGTTTAGAAGGTGCTTAAGGTGACTTTAAAGAGAATGAGACGATGCAAAATGGTGTTTAGAAGGTGCTTAAGGTGACTTTAAAGAGAATGAGACGATGCAAAATGAGGTTTAGAAGGTGCTTAAAGTGACTTTAAAGAGAATGAGACGATGCAAAATGAGGTTTAGAAGGTGCTTAAGGTGACTTTAAAGAGAATGAGACGATGCAAAATGGTGTTTAGAAGGTGCTTAAGGTGACTTTAAAGAGAATGAGACGATGCAAAATGAGGTTTAGAAGGTGCTTAAAGTGACTTTAAAGAGAATGAGACGATGCAAAATGGTGTTTAGAAGGTGCTTAAGGTGACTTTAAAGAGAATGAGACGATGCAAAATGGTGTTTAGAAGGTGCTTAAGGTGACTTTAAAGAGAATGAGACGATGCAAAATGAGGTTTAGAAGGTGCTTAAGGTGACTTTAAAGAGAACGAGACGATGCAAAATGATGTTTAGAAAGTGCTTAAAGTGACTTTAAAGAGAATGAGACGATGCAAAATGGTGTTTAGAAGGTGCTTAAAGTGACTTTAAAGAGAATGAGACGATGCAAAATGGTGTTTAGAAGGTGCTTAAGGTGACTTTAAAGAGAATGAGACGATGCAAAATGGTGTTTAGAAGGTGCTTAAAGTGACTTTAAAGAGAATGAGACGATGCAAAATGAGGTTTAGAAGGTGCTTAAAGTGACTTTAAAGAGAATGAGACGATGCAAAATGAGGTTTAGAAGGTGCTTAAGGTGACTTTAAAGAGAATGAGACGATGCAAAATGAGGTTTAGAAGGTGCTTAAAGTGACTTTAAAGAGAATGAGACGATGCAAAATGGTGTTTAGAAGGTGCTTAAGGTGACTTTAAAGAGAATGAGACGATGCAAAATGAGGTTTAGAAGGTGCTTAAGGTGACTTTAAAGAGAATGAGACGATGCAAAATGAGGTTTAGAAGGTGCTTAAAGTGACTTTAAAGAGAATGAGACGATGCAAAATGAGGTTTAGAAGGTGCTTAAGGTGACTTTAAAGAGAATGAGACGATGCAAAATGGTGTTTAGAAGGTGCTTAAGGTGACTTTAAAGAGAATGAGACGATGCAAAATGAGGTTTAGAAGGTGCTTAAAGTGACTTTAAAGAGAATGAGACGATGCAAAATGGTGTTTAGAAGGTGCTTAAGGTGACTTTAAAGAGAATGAGACGATGCAAAATGAGGTTTAGAAGGTGCTTAAAGTGACTTTAAAGAGAATGAGACGATGCAAAATGAGGTTTAGAAGGTGCTTAAGGTGACTTTAAAGAGAATGAGACGATGCAAAATGAGGTTTAGAAGGTGCTTAAAGTGACTTTAAAGAGAATGAGACGATGCAAAATGAGGTTTAGAAGGTGCTTAAAGTGACTTTAAAGAGAATGAGACGATGCAAAATGGTGTTTAGAAGGTGCTTAAGGTGACTTTAAAGAGAATGAGACGATGCAAAATGGTGTTTAGAAGGTGCTTAAAGTGACTTTAAAGAGAATGAGACGATGCAAAATGGTGTTTAGAAGGTGCTTAAGGTGACTTTAAAGAGAATGAGACGATGCAAAATGGTGTTTAGAAGGTGCTTAAAGTGACTTTAAAGAGAATGAGACGATGCAAAATGGTGTTTAGAAGGTGCTTAAGGTGACTTTAAAGAGAATGAGACGATGCAAAATGAGGTTTAGAAGGTGCTTAAAGTGACTTTAAAGAGAATGAGACGATGCAAAATGGTGTTTAGAAGGTGCTTAAAGTGACTTTAAAGAGAATGAGACGATGCAAAATGAGGTTTAGAAGGTGCTTAAAGTGACTTTAAAGAGAATGAGACGATGCAAAATGGTGTTTAGAAGGTGCTTAAGGTGACTTTAAAGAGAATGAGACGATGCAAAATGAGGTTTAGAAGGTGCTTAAAGTGACTTTAAAGAGAATGAGACGATGCAAAATGAGGTTTAGAAGGTGCTTAAGGTGACTTTAAAGAGAATGAGACGATGCAAAATGAGGTTTAGAAGGTGCTTAAAGTGACTTTAAAGAGAATGAGACGATGCAAAATGAGGTTTAGAAGGTGCTTAAAGTGACTTTAAAGAGAATGAGACGATGCAAAATGGTGTTTAGAAGGTGCTTAAGGTGACTTTAAAGAGAATGAGACGATGCAAAATGGTGTTTAGAAGGTGCTTAAAGTGACTTTAAAGAGAATGAGACGATGCAAAATGGTGTTTAGAAGGTGCTTAAGGTGACTTTAAAGAGAATGAGACGATGCAAAATGGTGTTTAGAAGGTGCTTAAGGTGACTTTAAAGAGAATGAGACGATGCAAAATGAGGTTTAGAAGGTGCTTAAGGTGACTTTAAAGAGAATGAGACGATGCAAAATGAGGTTTAGAAGGTGCTTAAAGTGACTTTAAAGAGAATGAGACGATGCAAAATGAGGTTTAGAAGGTGCTTAAGGTGACTTTAAAGAGAATGAGACGATGCAAAATGAGGTTTAGAAGGTGCTTAAAGTGACTTTAAAGAGAATGAGACGATGCAAAATGGTGTTTAGAAGGTGCTTAAGGTGACTTTAAAGAGAATGAGACGATGCAAAATGGTGTTTAGAAGGTGCTTAAAGTGGCTTTAAAGAGAATGAGACGATGCAAAATGGTGTTTAGAAGGTGCTTAAAGTGACTTTAAAGAGAATGAGACGATGCAAAATGGTGTTTAGAAGGTGCTTAAGGTGACTTTAAAGAGAATGAGACGATGCAAAATGAGGTTTAGAAGGTGCTTAAAGTGACTTTAAAGAGAATGAGACGATGCAAAATGGTGTTTAGAAGGTGCTTAAAGTGACTTTAAAGAGAATGAGACGATGCAAAATGAGGTTTAGAAGGTGCTTAAGGTGACTTTAAAGAGAATGAGACGATAAAAAATGGTGTTTAGAAGGTGCTTAAGGTGACTTTAAAGAGAATGAGACGATGCAAAATGAGGTTTAGAAGGTGCTTAAAGTGACTTTAAAGAGAATGAGACGATGCAAAATGGTGTTTAGAAGGTGCTTAAAGTGACTTTAAAGAGAATGAGACGATGCAAAATGGTGTTTAGAAGGTGCTTAAGGTGACTTTAAAGAGAATGAGACGATGCAAAATGGTGTTTAGAAGGTGCTTAAGGAGACTTTAAAGAGAATGAGACGATGCAAAATGAGGTTTAGAAGGTGCTTAAAGTGACTTTAAAGAGAATGAGACGATGCAAAATGGTGTTTAGAAGGTGCTTAAGGTGACTTTAAAGAGAATGAGACGATGCAAAATGAGGTTTAGAAGGTGCTTAAAGTGACTTTAAAGAGAATGAGACGATGCAAAATGGTGTTTAGAAGGTGCTTAAAGTGACTTTAAAGAGAATGAGACGATGCAAAATGAGGTTTAGAAGGTGCTTAAAGTGACTTTAAAGAGAATGAGACGATGCAAAATGGTGTTTAGAAGGTGCTTAAGGTGACTTTAAAGAGAATGAGACGATGCAAAATGAGGTTTAGAAGGTGCTTAAAGTGACTTTAAAGAGAATGAGACGATGCAAAATGGTGTTTAGAAGGTGCTTAAGGTGACTTTAAAGAGAATAAGACGATGCAAAATGGTGTTTAGAAGGTGCTTAAAGTGACTTTAAAGAGAATGAGACGATGCAAAATGAGGTTTAGAAGGTGCTTAAAGTGACTTTAAAGAGAATGAGACGATGCAAAATGAGGTTTAGAAGGTGCTTAAAGTGACTTTAAAGAGAATGAGACGATGCAAAATGAGGTTTAGAAGGTGCTTAAAGTGACTTTAAAGAGAATGAGACGATGCAAAATGGTGTTTAGAAGGTGCTTAAAGTGACTTTAAAGAGAATGAGACGATGCAAAATGAGGTTTAGAAGGTGCTTAAGGTGACTTTAAAGAGAATGAGACGATGCAAAATGAGGTTTAGAAGGTGCTTAAAGTGACTTTAAAGAGAATGAGACGATGCAAAATGAGGTTTAGAAGGTGCTTAAGGTGACTTTAAAGAGAATGAGACGATGCAAAATGAGGTTTAGAAGGTGCTTAAAGTGACTTTAAAGAGAATGAGACGATGCAAAATGGTGTTTAGAAGGTGCTTAAGGTGACTTTAAAGAGAATGAGACGATGCAAAATGAGGTTTAGAAGGTGCTTAAGGTGACTTTAAAGAGAATGAGACGATGCAAAATGGTGTTTAGAAGGTGCTTAAAGTGACTTTAAAGAGAATGAGACGATGCAAAATGGTGTTTAGAAGGTGCTTAAAGTGACTTTAAAGAGAATGAGACGATGCAAAATGGTGTTTAGAAGGTGCTTAAGGTGACTTTAAAGAGAATGAGACGATGCAAAATGAGGTTTAGAAGGTGCTTAAAGTGACTTTAAAGAGAATGAGACGATGCAAAATGGTGTTTAGAAGGTGCTTAAGGTGACTTTAAAGAGAATGAGACGATGCAAAATGGTGTTTAGAAGGTGCTTAAAGTGACTTTAAAGAGAATGAGACGATGCAAAATGGTGTTTAGAAGGTGCTTAAAGTGACTTTAAAGAGAATGCGACGATGCAAAATGGTGTTTAGAAGGTGCTTAAAGTGACTTTAAAGAGAATGAGACGATGCAAAATGGTGTTTAGAAGGTGCTTAAGGTGACTTTAAAGAGAATGAGACGATGCAAAATGGTGTTTAGAAGGTGCTTAAGGTGACTTTAAAGAGAATGAGACGATGCAAAATGAGGTTTAGAAGGTGCTTAAAGTGACTTTAAAGAGAATGAGACGATGCAAAATGGTGTTTAGAAGGTGCTTAAAGTGACTTTAAAGAGAATGAGACGATGCAAAATGAGGTTTAGAAGGTGCTTAAAGTGACTTTAAAGAGAATGAGACGATGCAAAATGGTGTTTAGAAGGTGCTTAAGGTGACTTTAAAGAGAATGAGACGATGCAAAATGAGGTTTAGAAGGTGCTTAAAGTGACTTTAAAGAGAATGAGACGATGCAAAATGGTGTTTAGAAGGTGCTTAAGGTGACTTTAAAGAGAATGAGACGATGCAAAATGAGGTTTAGAAGGTGCTTAAGGTGACTTTAAAGAGAATGAGACGATGCAAAATGGTGTTTAGAAGGTGCTTAAGGTGACTTTAAAGAGAATGAGACGATGCAAAATGGTGTTTAGAAGGTGCTTAAAGTGACTTTAAAGAGAATGAGACGATGCAAAATGGTGTTTAGAAGGTGCTTAAGGTGACTTTAAAGAGAATGAGACGATGCAAAATGAGGTTTAGAAGGTGCTTAAAGTGACTTTAAAGAGAATGAGACGATGCAAAATGGTGTTTAGAAGGTGCTTAAGGTGACTTTAAAGAGAATGAGACGATGCAAAATGAGGTTTAGAAGGTGCTTAAGGTGACTTTAAAGAGAATGAGACGATGCAAAATGGTGTTTAGAAGGTGCTTAAAGTGACTTTAAAGAGAATGAGACGATGCAAAATGGTGTTTAGAAGGTGCTTAAGGTGACTTTAAAGAGAATGAGACGATGCAAAATGAGGTTTAGAAGGTGCTTAAAGTGACTTTAAAGAGAATGAGACGATGCAAAATGGTGTTTAGAAGGTGCTTAAAGTGACTTTAAAGAGAATGAGACGATGCAAAATGGTGTTTAGAAGGTGCTTAAAGTGACTTTAAAGAGAATGAGACGATGCAAAATGGTGTTTAGAAGGTGCTTAAGGTGACTTTAAAGAGAATGAGACGATGCAAAATGAGGTTTAGAAGGTGCTTAAGGTGACTTTAAAGAGAATGAGACGATGCAAAATGGTGTTTAGAAGGTGCTTAAAGTGACTTTAAAGAGAATGAGACGATGCAAAATGGTGTTTAGAAGGTGCTTAAGGTGACTTTAAAGAGAATGAGACGATGCAAAATGAGGTTTAGAAGGTGCTTAAAGTGACTTTAAAGAGAATGAGACGATGCAAAATGGTGTTTAGAAGGTGCTTAAAGTGACTTTAAAGAGAATGAGACGATGCAAAATGGTGTTTAGAAGGTGCTTAAAGTGACTTTAAAGAGAATGAGACGATGCAAAATGAGGTTTAGAAGGTGCTTAAAGTGACTTTAAAGAGAATGAGACGATGCAAAATGGTGTTTAGAAGGTGCTTAAGGTGACTTTAAAGAGAATGAGACGATGCAAAATGAGGTTTAGAAGGTGCTTAAAGTGACTTTAAAGAGAATGAGACGATGCAAAATGGTGTTTAGAAGGTGCTTAAGGTGACTTTAAAGAGAATGAGACGATGCAAAATGGTGTTTAGAAGGTGCTTAAGGTGACTTTAAAGAGAATGAGACGATGCAAAATGAGGTTTAGAAGGTGCTTAAGGTGACTTTAAAGAGAATGAGACGATGCAAAATGGTGTTTAGAAGGTGCTTAAAGTGACTTTAAAGAGAATGAGACGATGCAAAATGGTGTTTAGAAGGTGCTTAAAGTGACTTTAAAGAGAATGAGACGATGCAAAATGGTGTTTAGAAGGTGCTTAAAGTGACTTTAAAGAGAATGAGACGATGCAAAATGGTGTTTAGAAGGTGCTTAAGGTGACTTTAAAGAGAATGAGACGATGCAAAATGAGGTTTAGAAGGTGCTTAAAGTGACTTTAAAGAGAATGAGACGATGCAAAATGAGGTTTAGAAGGTGCTTAAAGTGACTTTAAAGAGAATGAGACGATGCAAAATGGTGTTTAGAAGGTGCTTAAAGTGACTTTAAAGAGAATGAGACGATGCAAAATGAGGTTTAGAAGGTGCTTTAAAGTGACTTTAAAGAGAATGAGACGATGCAAAATGGTGTTTAGAAGGTGCTTAAAGTGACTTTAAAGAGAATGAGGACGATGCAAAATGAGGTTTAGAAGGTGCTTAAGGTGACTTTAAAGAGAATGAGACGATGCAAAATGGTGTTTTAGAAGGTGCTTAAAGTGACTTTAAAGAGAATGAGACGATGCAAAATGGTGTTTAGAAGGTGCTTAAGGTGACTTTAAAGAGAATGAGACGATGCAAAATGAGGTTTAGAAGGTGCTTAAAGTGACTTTAAAGAGAATGAGACGATGCAAAATGAGGTTTAGAAGGTGCTTAAAGTGACTTTAAAGAGAATGAGACGATGCAAAATGGTGTTTAGAGGTGCTTAAAGTGACTTTAAAGAGAATGAGACGATGCAAAATGAGGTTTAGAAGGTGCTTAAAGTGACTTTAAAGAGAATGAGACGATGCAAAATGGTGTTTAGAAGGTGCTTAAGTGACTTTAAAGAGAATGAGACGATGCAAAATGGTGTTTAGAAGGTGCTTAAGGTGACTTTAAAGAGAATGAGACGATGCAAAATGAGGTTTAGAAGGTGCTAAAAGTGACTTTAAAGAGAATGAGACGATGCAAAATGAGGTTTAGAAGGTGCTTAAAGTGACTTTAAAGAGAATGAGACGATGCAAAATGGTGTTTAGAAGGTGCTTAAGGTGACTTTAAAGAGAATGAGACGATGCAAAATGAGGTTTAGAAGGTGCTTAAAGTGACTTTAAAGAGAATGAGACGATGCAAAATGGTGTTTAGAAGGTGCTTAAAGTGACTTTAAAGAGAATGAGACGATGCAAAATGAGGTTTAGAAGGTGCTTAAGGTGACTTTAAAGAGAATGAGACGATGCAAAATGAGGTTTAGAAGGTGCTTAAAGTGACTTTAAAGAGAATGAGACGATGCAAAATGGTGTTTAGAAGGTGCTTAAGGTGACTTTAAAGAAAATGAGACGATGCAAAATGAGGTTTAGAAGGTGCTTAAGGTGACTTTAAAGAGAATGAGACGATGCAAAATAGTGTTTAGAAGGTGCTTAAGGTGACTTTAAAGAGAATGAGACGATGCAAAATGAGGTTTAGAAGGTGCTTAAAGTGACTTTAAAGAGAATGAGACGATGCAAAATGGTGTTTTAGAAGGTGCTTAAGGTGACTTTAAAGAGAATGAGACGATGCAAATGGTGTTTAGAAGGTGCTTAAGGTGACTTTAAAGAGAATGAGACGATGCAAAATGGTGTTTAGAAGGTGCTTAAGGTGACTTTAAAGAGAATGAGACGATGCAAATGGTGTTTAGAAGGTGCTTAAGGTGACTTTAAAGAGAATGAGACGATGCAAAATGAGGTTTAGAAGGTGCTTAAGTGACTTTAAAGAGAATGAGACGATGCAAAATGAGGTTTAGAAGGTGCTTAAGGTGACTTTAAAGAGAATGAGACGATGCAAAATGAGGTTTAGAAGGTGCTTAAGGTGACTTTAAAGAGAATGAGACGATGCAAAATGAGGTTTAGAAGGTGCTTAAAGGTGACTTTAAAGAGAATGAGACGATGCAAAATGAGGTTTAGAAGGTGCTTAAAGTGACTTTAAAGAGAATGAGACGATGCAAAATGGTGTTTAGAAGGTGCTTAAGGTGACTTTAAAGAGAATGAGGACGATGCAAAATGAGGTTTAGAAGGTGCTTAAAGTGACTTTAAAGAGAATGAGACGATGCAAAATGGTGTTTAGAAGGTGCTTAAGGTGACTTTAAAGAGAATGAGACGATGCAAAATGAGGTTGTAGAAGGGTGCTTAAGGTGACTTTAAAGAGAAATGAGACGATGCAAAATGAGGTTTAGAAGGTGCTAATGACTTTAAAGAGAATGAGACGATGCAAAATGAGGTTTAGAAGGTGCTTAAGGTGACTTTAAAGAGAATGAGACGATGCAAAATGGTGTTTAGAAGGTGCTTAAAGTGACTTTAAAGAGAATGAGACGATGCAAAATGGTGTTTAGAAGGTGCTTAAAGTGACTTTAAAGAGAATGAGACGATGCAAAATGAGGTTTAGAAGGTGCTTAAGGTGACTTTAAAGAGAATGAGACGATGCAAAATGAGGTTTAGAAGGTGCTTAAAGTGACTTTAAAGAGAATGAGACGATGCAAAATGGTGTTTAGAAGGTGCTTAAAGTGACTTTAAAGAGAATGAGACGATGCAAAATGAGGTTTAGAAGGTGCTTAAGGTGACTTTAAAGAGAATGAGACGATGCAAAATGAGGTTTAGAAGGTGCTTAAAGTGACTTTAAAGAGAATGAGACGATGCAAAATGGTGTTTAGAAGGTGCTTAAAGTGACTTTAAAGAGAATGAGACGATGCAAAATGAGGTTTAGAAGGTGCTTAAAGTGACTTTAAAGAGAATGAGACGATGCAAAATGGTGTTTAGAAGGTGCTTAAGGTGACTTTAAAGAGAATGAGACGATGCAAAATGAGGTTTAGAAGGTGCTTAAAGTGACTTTAAAGAGAATGAGACGATGCAAAATGGTGTTTAGAAGGTGCTTAAGCTGACTTTAAAGAGAATGAGACGATGCAAAATGGTGTTTAGAAGGTGCTTAAGGTGACTTTAAAGAGAATGAGACGATGCAAAATGGTGTTTAGAAGGTGCTTAAAGTGACTTTAAAGAGAATGAGACGATGCAAAATGAGGTTTAGAAGGTGCTTAAAGTGACTTTAAAGAGAATGAGACGATGCAAAATGGTGTTTAGAAGGTGCTTAAGGTGACTTTAAAGAGAATGAGACGATGCAAAATGAGGTTTAGAAGGTGCTTAAAGTGACTTTAAAGAGAATGAGACGATGCAAAATGGTGTTTAGAAGGTGCTTAAGGTGACTTTAAAGAGAATGAGACGATGCAAAATGAGGTTTAGAAGGTGCTTAAAGTGACTTTAAAGAGAATGAGACGATGCAAAATGGTGTTTAGAAGGTGCTTAAGGTGACTTTAAAGAGAATGAGACGATGCAAAATGGTGTTTAGAAGGTGCTTAAGGTGACTTTAAAGAGAATGAGACGATGCAAAATGGTGTTTAGAAGGTGCTTAAAGTGACTTTAAAGAGAATGAGACGATGCAAAATGAGGTTTAGAAGGTGCTTAAAGTGACTTTAAAGAGAATGAGACGATGCAAAATGGTGTTTAGAAGGTGCTTAAGGTGACTTTAAAGAGAATGAGACGATGCAAAATGGTGTTTAGAAGGTGCTTAAAGTGACTTTAAAGAGAATGAGACGATGCAAAATGAGGTTTAGAAGGTGCTTAAAGTGACTTTAAAGAGAATGAGACGATGCAAAATGAGGTTTAGAAGGTGCTTAAAGTGACTTTAAAGAGAATGAGACGATGCAAAATGGTGTTTAGAAGGTGCTTAAAGTGACTTTAAAGAGAATGAGACGATGCAAAATGAGGTTTAGAAGGTGCTTAAAGTGACTTTAAAGAGAATGAGACGATGCAAAATGGTGTTTAGAAGGTGCTTAAAGTGACTTTAAAGAGAATGAGACGATGCAAAATGAGGTTTAGAAGGTGCTTAAGGTGACTTTAAAGAGAATGAGACGATGCAAAATGAGGTTTAGAAGGTGCTTAAAGTGACTTTAAAGAGAATGAGACGATGCAAAATGGTGTTTAGAAGGTGCTTAAAGTGACTTTAAAGAGAATGAGACGATGCAAAATGAGGTTTAGAAGGTGCTTAAAGTGACTTTAAAGAGAATGAGACGATGCAAAATGGTGTTTAGAAGGTGCTTAAGGTGACTTTAAAGAGAATGAGACGATGCAAAATGAGGTTTAGAAGGTGCTTAAAGTGACTTTAAAGAGAATGAGACGATGCAAAATGGTGTTTAGAAGGTGCTTAAGGTGACTTTAAAGAGAATGAGACGATGCAAAATGGTGTTTAGAAGGTGCTTAAGGTGACTTTAAAGAGAATGAGACGATGCAAAATGGTGTTTAGAAGGTGCTTAAAGTGACTTTAAAGAGAATGAGACGATGCAAAATGAGGTTTAGAAGGTGCTTAAAGTGACTTTAAAGAGAATGAGACGATGCAAAATGGTGTTTAGAAGGTGCTTAAGGTGACTTTAAAGAGAATGAGACGATGCAAAATGGTGTTTAGAAGGTGCTTAAAGTGACTTTAAAGAGAATGAGACGATGCAAAATGAGGTTTAGAAGGTGCTTAAAGTGACTTTAAAGAGAATGAGACGATGCAAAATGAGGTTTAGAAGGTGCTTAAAGTGACTTTAAAGAGAATGAGACGATGCAAAATGGTGTTTAGAAGGTGCTTAAAGTGACTTTAAAGAGAATGAGACGATGCAAAATGAGGTTTAGAAGGGTGCTTAAAGTGACTTTAAAGAGAATGAGACGATGCAAAATGGTGTTTAGAAGGTGCTTAAGGTGACTTTAAAGAGAATGAGACGATGCAAAATGGTGTTTAGAAGGTGCTTAAGGTGACTTTAAAGAGAATGAGACGATGCAAAATGGTGTTTAGAAGGTGCTTAAGGTGACTTTAAAGAGAATGAGACGATGCAAAATGGTGTTTAGAAGGTGCTTAAAGTGACTTTAAAGAGAATGAGACGATGCAAAATGGTGTTTAGAAGGTGCTTAAGGTGACTTTAAAGAGAATGAGACGATGCAAAATGAGGTTTAGAAGGTGCTTAAAGTGACTTTAAAGAGAATGAGACGATGCAAAATGAGGTTTAGAAGGTGCTTAAGGTGACTTTAAAGAGAATGAGACGATGCAAAATGGTGTTTAGAAGGTGCTTAAAGTGACTTTAAAGAGAATGAGACGATGCAAAATGGTGTTTAGAAGGTGCTTAAGGTGACTTTAAAGAGAATGAGACGATGCAAAATGAGGTTTAGAAGGTGCTTAAAGTGACTTTAAAGAGAATGAGACGATGCAAAATGGTGTTTAGAAGGTGCTTAAAGTGACTTTAAAGAGAATGAGACGATGCAAAATGGTGTTTAGAAGGTGCTTAAAGTGACTTTAAAGAGAATGAGACGATGCAAAATGAGGTTTAGAAGGTGCTTAAAGTGACTTTAAAGAGAATGAGACGATGCAAAATGGTGTTTAGAAGGTGCTTAAGGTGACTTTAAAGAGAATGAGACGATGCAAAATGGTGTTTAGAAGGTGCTTAAGGTGACTTTAAAGAGAATGAGACGATGCAAAATGAGGTTTAGAAGGTGCTTAAAGTGACTTTAAAGAGAATGAGACGATGCAAAATGGTGTTTAGAAGGTGCTTAAGGTGACTTTAAAGAGAATGAGACGATGCAAAATGAGGTTTAGAAGGTGCTTAAAGTGACTTTAAAGAGAATGAGACGATGCAAAATGGTGTTTAGAAGGTGCTTAAAGTGACTTTAAAGAGAATGAGACGATGCAAAATGAGGTTTAGAAGGTGCTTAAAGTGACTTTAAAGAGAATGAGACGATGCAAAATGGTGTTTAGAAGGTGCTTAAGGTGACTTTAAAGAGAATGAGACGATGCAAAATGGTGTTTAGAAGGTGCTTAAAGGTGACTTTAAAGAGAATGAGACGATGCAAAATGGTGTTTAGAAGGTGCTTAAGGTGACTTTAAAGAGAATGAGACGATGCAAAATGAGTTTAGAAGGTGCTTAAAGTGACTTTAAAGAGAATGAGACGATGCAAAATGGTGTTTAGAGGTGCTTAAGGTGACTTTAAAGAGAATGAGACGATGCAAAATGAGGTTTAGAAGGTGCTTAAGGTGACTTTAAAGAGAATGAGACGATGCAAAATGGTGTTAGAAGGTGCTTAAAGTGACTTTAAAGAGAATGAGACGATGCAAAATGAGGTTTAGAAGGTGGCTTAAAGTGACTTTAAAGAGAATGAGACGATGCAAAATGTGTTTAGAAGGTGCTTAAAGTGACTTTAAAGAGAATGCGACGATGCAAAATGGTGTTTAGAAGGTGCTTAAAGTGACTTTAAAGAGAATGAGACGATGCAAAATGGTGTTTAGAAGGTGCTTAAGGTGACTTTAAAGAGAATGAGACGATGCAAAATGAGGTTTAGAAGGTGCTTAAGGTGACTTTAAAGAGAATGAGACGATGCAAAATGGTGTTTAGAAGGTGCTTAAAGTGACTTTAAAGAGAATGAGACGATGCAAAATGGGTGTTTAGAAGGTGCTTAAAGTGACTTTAAAGAGAATGAGACGATGCAAAATGAGGTTTAGAAGGTGCTTAAAGTGACTTTAAAGAGAATGAGACGATGCAAAATGGTGTTTAGAAGGTGCTTAAAGTGACTTTAAAGAGAATGAGACGATGCAAAATGGTGTTTAGAAGGTGCTTAAAGTGACTTTAAAGAGAATGAGACGATGCAAAATGAGGTTTAGAAGGTGCTTAAAGTGACTTTAAAGAGAATGAGACGATGCAAAATGGTGTTTAGAAGGTGCTTAAAGTGACTTTAAAGAGAATGAGACGATGCAAAATGAGGTTTGGAAGGTGCTTAAAGTGACTTTAAAGAGAATGAGACGATGCAAAATGGTGTTTAGAAGGTGCTTAAGGTGACTTTAAAGAGAATGAGACGATGCAAAATGAGGTTTAGAAGGTGCTTAAAGTGACTTTAAAGAGAATGAGACGATGCAAAATGGTGTTTAGAAGGTGCTTAAAGTGACTTTAAAGAGAATGAGACGATGCAAAATGGTGTTTAGAAGGTGCTTAAAGTGACTTTAAAGAGAATGAGACGATGCAAAATGAGGTTTAGAAGGTGCTTAAAGTGACTTTAAAGAGAATGAGACGATGCAAAATGGTGTTTAGAAGGTGCTTAAGGTGACTTTAAAGAGAATGAGACGATGCAAAATGAGGTTTAGAAGGTGCTTAAAGTGACTTTAAAGAGAATGAGACGATGCAAAATGTGTTTAGAAGGTGCTTAAGGTGACTTTAAAGAGAATGAGACGATGCAAAATGGTGTTTAGAAGGTGCTTAAGGTGACTTTAAAGAGAATGAGACGATGCAAAATGAGGTTTAGAAGGTGCTTAAGGTGACTTTAAAGAGAATGAGACGATGCAAAATGGTGTTTAGAAGGTGCTTAAAGTGACTTTAAAGAGAATGAGACGATGCAAAATGGTGCTTTAGAAGGTGCTTAAAGTGACTTTAAAGAGAATGAGACGATGCAAAATGGTGTTTAGAAGGTGCTTAAAGTGACTTTAAAGAGAATGAGACGATGCAAAATGGTGTTTAGAAGGTGCTTAAGGTGACTTTAAAGAGAATGAGACGATGCAAAATGAGGTTTAGAAGGTGCTTAAAGTGACTTTAAAGAGAATGAGACGATGCAAAATGAGGTTTAGAAGGTGCTTAAAGTGACTTTAAAGAGAATGAGACGATGCAAAATGGTGTTTAGAAGGTGCTTAAAGTGACTTTAAAGAGAATGAGACGATGCAAAATGAGGTTTAGAAGGTGCTTAAAGTGACTTTAAAGAGAATGAGACGATGCAAAATGGTGTTTAGAAGGTGCTTAAAGTGACTTTAAAGAGAATGAGACGATGCAAAATGAGGTTTAGAAGGTGCTTAAGGTGACTTTAAAGAGAATGAGACGATGCAAAATGGTGTTTAGAAGGTGCTTAAAGTGACTTTAAAGAGAATGAGACGATGCAAAATGGTGTTTAGAAGGTGCTTAAGGTGACTTTAAAGAGAATGAGACGATGCAAAATGAGGTTTAGAAGGTGCTTAAAGTGACTTTAAAGAGAATGAGACGATGCAAAATGAGGTTTAGAAGGTGCTTAAAGTGACTTTAAAGAGAATGAGACGATGCAAAATGAGGTTTAGAAGGTGCTTAAAGTGACTTTAAAGAGAATGAGACGATGCAAAATGAGGTTTAGAAGGTGCTTAAAGTGACTTTAAAGAGAACGAGACGATGCAAAATGGTGTTTAGAAGGTGCTTAAAGTGACTTTAAAGAGAATGAGACGATGCAAAATGGTGTTTAGAAGGTGCTTAAGGTGACTTTAAAGAGAATGAGACGATGCAAAATGAGGTTTAGAAGGTGCTTAAAGTGACTTTAAAGAGAATGAGACGATGCAAAATGAGGTTTAGAAGGTGCTTAAAGTGACTTTAAAGAGAATGAGACGATGCAAAATGGTGTTTAGAAGGTGCTTAAGGTGACTTTAAAGAAAATGAGACGATGCAAAATGAGGTTTAGAAGGTGCTTAAAGTGACTTTAAAGAGAATGAGACGATGCAAAATGAGGTTTAGAAGGTGCTTAAAGTGACTTTAAAGAGAATGAGACGATGCAAAATGGTGTTTAGAAGGTGCTTAAGGTGACTTTAAAGAAAATGAGACGATGCAAAATGAGGTTTAGAAGGTGCTTAAAGTGACTTTAAAGAGAATGAGACGATGCAAAATGAGGTTTAGAAGGTGCTTAAGGTGACTTAAAGAGAATGAGACGATGCAAAATGAGGTTTAGAAGGTGCTTAAAGTGACTTTAAAGAGAATGAGACGATGCAAAATGAGGTTTAGAAGGTGCTTAAAGTGACTTTAAAGAGAATGAGACGATGCAAAATGGTGTTTAGAAGGTGCTTAAGGTGACTTTAAAGAGAATGAGACGATGCAAAATGAGGTTTAGAAGGTGCTTAAGGTGACTTTAAAGAGAATGAGACGATGCAAAATGAGGTTTAGAAGGTGCTTAAAGTGACTTTAAAGAGAATGAGACGATGCAAAATGAGGTTTAGAAGGTGCTTAAAGTGACTTTAAAGAGAATGAGACGATGCAAAATGGTGTTTAGAAGGTGCTTAAAGTGACTTTAAAGAGAATGAGACGATGCAAAATGAGGTTTAGAAGGTGCTTAAGGTGACTTTAAAGAGAATGAGACGATGCAAAATGGTGTTTAGAAGGTGCTTAAAGTGACTTTAAAGAGAATGAGACGATGCAAAATGGTGTTTAGAAGGTGCTTAAGGTGAGAATGAGACGATGCAAAATGAGGTTTAGAAGGTGCTTAAGGTGACTTTAAAGAGAATGAGACGATGCAAAATGGTGTTTAGAAGGTGCTTAAAGTGACTTTAAAGAGAATGAGACGATGCAAAATGGTGTTTAGAAGGTGCTTAAGGTGACTTTAAAGAGAATGAGACGATGCAAAATGAGGTTTAGAAGGTGCTTAAAGTGACTTTAAAGAGAATGAGACGATGCAAAATGGTGTTTAGAAGGTGCTTAAAGTGACTTTAAAGAGAATGAGACGATGCAAAATGGTGTTTAGAAGGTGCTTAAAGTGACTTTAAAGAGAATGAGACGATGCAAAATGAGGTTTAGAAGGTGCTTAAAGTGACTTTAAAGAGAATGAGACGATGCAAAATGGTGTTTAGAAGGTGCTTAAAGTGACTTTAAAGAGAATGAGACGATGCAAAATGAGGTTTGGAAGGTGCTTAAAGTGACTTTAAAGAGAATGAGACGATGCAAAATGGTGTTTAGAAGGTGCTTAAGGTGACTTTAAAGAGAATGAGACGATGCAAAATGAGGTTTAGAAGGTGCTTAAAGTGACTTTAAAGAGAATGAGACGATGCAAAATGGTGTTTAGAAGGTGCTTAAAGTGACTTTAAAGAGAATGAGACGATGCAAAATGGTGTTTAGAAGGTGCTTAAGGTGACTTTAAAGAGAATGAGACGATGCAAAATGAGGTTTAGAAGGTGCTTAAAGTGACTTTAAAGAGAATGAGACGATGCAAAATGGTGTTTAGAAGGTGCTTAAAGTGACTTTAAAGAGAATGAGACGATGCAAAATGGTGTTTAGAAGGTGCTTAAAGTGACTTTAAAGAGAATGAGACGATGCAAAATGGTGTTTAGAAGGTGCTTAAGGTGACTTTAAAGAGAATGAGACGATGCAAAATGAGGTTTAGAAGGTGCTTAAAGTGACTTTAAAGAGAATGAGACGATGCAAAATGAGGTTTAGAAGGTGCTTAAAGTGACTTTAAAGAGAATGAGACGATGCAAAATGGTGTTTAGAAGGTGCTTAAAGTGACTTTAAAGAGAATGAGACGATGCAAAATGAGGTTTAGAAGGTGCTTAAAGTGACTTTAAAGAGAATGAGACGATGCAAAATGGTGTTTAGAAGGTGCTTAAAGTGACTTTAAAGAGAATGAGACGATGCAAAATGAGGTTTAGAAGGTGCTTAAGGTGACTTTAAAGAGAATGAGACGATGCAAAATGGTGTTTAGAAGGTGCTTAAAGTGACTTTAAAGAGAATGAGACGATGCAAAATGGTGTTTAGAAGGTGCTTAAGGTGACTTTAAAGAGAATGAGACGATGCAAAATGAGGTTTAGAAGGTGCTTAAAGTGACTTTAAAGAGAATGAGACGATGCAAAATGAGGTTTAGAAGGTGCTTAAGGTGACTTTAAAGAGAATGAGACGATGCAAAATGAGGTTTAGAAGGTGCTTAAAGTGACTTTAAAGAGAATGAGACGATGCAAAATGAGGTTTAGAAGGTGCTTAAAGTGACTTTAAAGAGAATGAGACGATGCAAAATGAGGTTTAGAAGGTGCTTAAAGTGACTTTAAAGAGAATGAGACGATGCAAAATGGTGTTTAGAAGGTGCTTAAAGTGACTTTAAAGAGAATGAGACGATGCAAAATGGTGTTTAGAAGGTGCTTAAAGTGACTTTAAAGAGAATGAGACGATGCAAAATGAGGTTTAGAAGGTGCTTAAAGTGACTTTAAAGAGAATGAGACGATGCAAAATGAGGTTTAGAAGGTGCTTAAAGTGACTTTAAAGAGAATGAGACGATGCAAAATGGTGTTTAGAAGGTGCTTAAGGTGACTTTAAAGAGAATGAGACGATGCAAAATGAGGTTTAGAAGGTGCTTAAAGTGACTTTAAAGAGAATGAGACGATGCAAAATGGTGTTTAGAAGGTGCTTAAAGTGACTTTAAAGAGAATGAGACGATGCAAAATGAGGTTTAGAAGGTGCTTAAGGTGACTTTAAAGAGAATGAGACGATGCAAAATGAGGTTTAGAAGGTGCTTAAAGTGACTTTAAAGAGAATGAGACGATGCAAAATGAGGTTTAGAAGGTGCTTAAGGTGACTTTAAAGAGAATGAGACGATGCAAAATGAGGTTTAGAAGGTGCTTAAAGTGACTTTAAAGAGAATGAGACGATGCAAAATGGTGTTTAGAAGGTGCTTAAGGTGACTTTAAAGAGAATGAGACGATGCAAAATGGTGTTTAGAAGGTGCTTAAAGTGACTTTAAAGAGAATGAGACGATGCAAAATGGTGTTTAGAAGGTGCTTAAAGTGACTTTAAAGAGAATGAGACGATGCAAAATGGTGTTTAGAAGGTGCTTAAGGTGACTTTAAAGAGAATGAGACGATGCAAAATGAGGTTTAGAAGGTGCTTAAAGTGACTTTAAAGAGAATGAGACGATGCAAAATGGTGTTTAGAAGGTGCTTAAAGTGACTTTAAAGAGAATGAGACGATGCAAAATGAGGTTTAGAAGGTGCTTAAGGTGACTTTAAAGAGAATGAGACGATGCAAAATGGTGTTTAGAAGGTGCTTAAAGTGACTTTAAAGAGAATGAGACGATGCAAAATGAGGTTTAGAAGGTGCTTAAAGTGACTTTAAAGAGAATGAGACGATGCAAAATGAGGTTTAGAAGGTGCTTAAAGTGACTTTAAAGAGAATGAGACGATGCAAAATGGTGTTTAGAAGGTGCTTAAGGTGACTTTAAAGAGAATGAGACGATGCAAAATGGTGTTTAGAAGGTGCTTAAAGTGACTTTAAAGAGAATGAGACGATGCAAAATTAGGTTTAGAAGGTGCTTAAAGTGACTTTAAAGAGAATGAGACGATGCAAAATGGTGTTTAGAAGGTGCTTAAAGTGACTTTAAAGAGAATGAGACGATGCAAAATGGTGTTTAGAAGGTGCTTAAGGTGACTTTAAAGAGAATGAGACGATGCAAAATGAGGTTTAGAAGGTGCTTAAAGTGACTTTAAAGAGAATGAGACGATGCAAAATGAGGTTTAGAAGGTGCTTAAAGTGACTTTAAAGAGAATGAGACGATGCAAAATGAGGTTTAGAAGGTGCTTAAAGTGACTTTAAAGAGAATGAGACGATGCAAAATGAGGTTTAGAAGGTGCTTAAGGTGACTTTAAAGAGAATGAGACGATGCAAAATGAGGTTTAGAAGGTGCTTAAAGTGACTTTAAAGAGAATGAGACGATGCAAAATGGTGTTTAGAAGGTGCTTAAGGTGACTTTAAAGAGAATGAGACGATGCAAAATGGTGTTTAGAAGGTGCTTAAAGTGACTTTAAAGAGAATGAGACGATGCAAAATGGTGTTTAGAAGGTGCTTAAGGTGACTTTAAAGAGAATGAGACGATGCAAAATGAGGTTTAGAAGGTGCTTAAAGTGACTTTAAAGAGAATGAGACGATGCAAAATGGTGTTTAGAAGGTGCTTAAAGTGACTTTAAAGAGAATGAGACGATGCAAAATGGTGTTTAGAAGGTGCTTAAAGTGACTTTAAAGAGAATGAGACGATGCAAAATGAGGTTTAGAAGGTGCTTAAAGTGACTTTAAAGAGAATGAGACGATGCAAAATGGTGTTTAGAAGGTGCTTAAGGTGACTTTAAAGAGAATGAGACGATGCAAAATGAGGTTTAGAAGGTGCTTAAAGTGACTTTAAAGAGAATGAGACGATGCAAAATGGTGTTTAGAAGGTGCTTAAGGTGACTTTAAAGAGAATGAGACGATGCAAAATGGTGTTTAGAAGGTGCTCAAGGTGACTTTAAAGAGAATGAGACGATGCAAAATGAGGTTTAGAAGGTGCTTAAGGTGACTTTAAAGAGAATGAGACGATGCAAAATGGTGTTTAGAAGGTGCTTAAAGTGACTTTAAAGAGAATGAGACGATGCAAAATGGTGTTTACAGGGTGGCATCGTAGAAGTGATACACTTTGTTTATGTGATAAAATTGATACCAGGTACGATATCTCTTCGAAATTGATTTAAATAACTTCTATTACTACTTAACTTGCATTTGACTCAATTTATTTCAAATCTTTCACCTATGAACATGATAACGGCCCGAAGACGCTTTTGGAAGTCGTTGAAGGCCGCACGCACAACTTCATCCGACATTTCTTCCCATATCTTTAGCAACCGTCTCTTGAATCCGGCCAAATTCAAACGTTTGACGTCGCCTAACTTCCCAAGCATGTATCCCCATATGCTGAAGTCCAACGGATTCAAATCTGGAGAGGCAGCAGGCCATTCCGATGCGTTGACGAAACATGGCAAATGTTCCTTGCACCACTCCTGAACGATTGAAGCTTTATGGGTTGGAGCTGAGTCCTGTTGGAAGCAAAAGCTGTCTTTGCCAAAAAGCTTCATAGCTTATGGTTTCAAGTGGCCTTGGAGAACCTGTTCTAAATAATACTCCTTGTTTATCTTCATGCCTTTGTCGATAAATAACAACGGCAACTTCCCTTTGGTCGAGATAGCTCTCCAAACCATAAGCGCTGACATATTTTGATACCGCTCGACTGCTCTTTTATCGGGTGGTATATCCCGAATGGATGCTCCATAGACTCGATCATTCTGCTTATTTAAGGGAGCCTCCAGAGTGAACAGTTTTTCATCCGAAAAGATGATGTTGTGGCCTGCGTGCGTCTTCAGTAGCAAGCGAGATCTGGTAACCCTGTCGGCAATATTGTTGGAGGTTAAGCCGTGAATTTTCTGCTTTTTAAAGGCTTCGTAACCAAGGTCCTTTTTCAAAAAGCATTGCATGGCACAGTGACTCATTTTCATGTCACGCGCCATTTTTTTCCCGAGCGAGCTGGATTCCGCCGGACACGTTCCTTTACCGCTTTAATCACCGCTAGAATCCGGACACTCCGTTTTTTACCCGGTTTCTTCTTTGGAACAACTGTCCCTGTCTCCTCGTATCGCTTGATGGTCTGGTAGACAAATAATCGACTTAAATTGCGATGAGACAGTTTCTGCCAAATCTGAATGTTTGTCAAACCTTGCATATGCAAAATTTTTACTTACTCGCGACTTGAATTCATTGTAGTTACTAGAAAACTGAACTGAACACTGAGTGTACGTTTTGGACATAAATAGTAAACAAGTAAATCTGTCGAAATATACCCATTTGTTTAACACACTGGGTACAGGGGTTTGGCAGAAACCGCTCGGATAAGTGTATCACTTCTACGATGCCACCCTGTAGAAGGTGCTTAAAGTGACTTTAAAGAGAATGAGACGATGCAAAATGGTGTTTAGAAGGTGCTTAAAGTGACTTTAAAGAGAATGAGACGATGCAAAATGGTGTTTAGAAGGTGCTTAAGGTGACTTTAAAGAGAATGAGACGATGCAAAATGAGGTTTAGAAGGTGCTTAAAGTGACTTTAAAGAGAATGAGACGATGCAAAATGAGGTTTAGAAGGTGCTTAAAGTGACTTTAAAGAGAATGAGACGATGCAAAATGGTGTTTAGAAGGTGCTTAAAGTGACTTTAAAGAGAATGAGACGATGCAAAATGAGGTTTAGAAGGTGCTTAAAGTGACTTTAAAGAGAATGAGACGATGCAAAATGGTGTTTAGAAGGTGCTTAAAGTGACTTTAAAGAGAATGAGACGATGCAAAATGAGGTTTAGAAGGTGCTTAAGGTGACTTTAAAGAGAATGAGACGATGCAAAATGGTGTTTAGAAGGTGCTTAAAGTGACTTTAAAGAGAATGAGACGATGCAAAATGGTGTTTAGAAGGTGCTTAAGGTGACTTTAAAGAGAATGAGACGATGCAAAATGAGGTTTAGAAGGTGCTTAAAGTGACTTTAAAGAGAATGAGACGATGCAAAATGAGGTTTAGAAGGTGCTTAAAGTGACTTTAAAGAGAATAAGACGATGCAAAATGAGGTTTAGATGGTGCTTAAAGTGACTTTAAAGAGAATGAGACGATGCAAAATGAGGTTTAGAAGGTGCTTAAAGTGACTTTAAAGAGAATGAGACGATGCAAAATGGTGTTTAGAAGGTGCTTAAAGTGACTTTAAAGAGAATGAGACGATGCAAAATGGTGTTTAGAAGGTGCTTAAGGTGACTTTAAAGAGAATGAGACGATGCAAAATGAGGTTTAGAAGGTGCTTAAAGTGACTTTAAAGAGAATGAGACGATGCAAAATGAGGTTTAGAAGGTGCTTAACACGTTGCGTACCAAGCGTTTTAGCACACTTTTTAGTACAATTTTTGAAATTACAATCCTATATAATAATTTTCCTTCCGAGGGTCGACCATGGCCCAACAAACACGCGCGCGAAAAGTAACCCTTATTCGATCGATGTCTGATTCGATGTCGCTACTAATTCAAAATCAGAAAACTGGGCTTGCTAAACAAAACCGACCCTTCTGTGCGTAATTGTTGGAATTTTGTGTTGTTAGTGTGTGTAAGAGTGAGAGAAAGAAATGGGGAAAGGTAGAACGAGAAAGTGAGAGAGAAAGAGAGAGACATACAGTAAAGATAGAGGCAGTCATAGTGGGAAAAAGAGAGACAAAAATGAAAAGTATGACAAGGTGAGGCATAGGGATAGGGAAAGATATAGCCAGAGAGCGAGAGAGAGAGAGAGAGAAAGAGAGAGAACCAGGGAGAGAAAGAGAGAGAGAGAGAGAGAGATAATGAGAGAGAGAGAGACAGTGTGAATGCGATGAAAGATGTGGTTGGCAAAGTGAGAAAGAGTAGATGGGAGATGGGGAGATGGGAGATGGGCGGTTCGTGGTGGTTGGTGGGCTGTTCGTGGTGGTTGGTGGGCGGTTGGTGGTGGTTGGTGGGCGGTTGGTGGTGGGTGGATGGTCATCAGTGGTGGTAGATGGGTGGTGGGAGGAGGGAGGTGGGGTGGGGTGGTGGGTGGCTGGATATGGGTGGTGGAAGGTGAGAGGTGAGAGTTGGGTAAGTAATGGACATAGAGTGGTGAACAAAGAAAGAGAGGGATTGGGTGAGAATGAGAGGGATGGGGAGAAAACGAGAAAGAAAGAAAGAGAGAGTGAGAGGAGAGAGGAAGAAAGAGCGAGAATGCGAGCGGCATAGGACGGTATGTCTGAGCTGTGCGAGCAGGTAGCTTTACCTTCCGCGAAACGAACTACGCAAGAGATGGGGGATAGTTGCTTCCGCGATACACAGAAGGTGAGGGATAGCAAGTGGAAGAGTGTGCTGGCCGTCAAGCCGATACTGCGCTTTTCGCGAATCATCACACACATGGAAGGGTTCTACAGTACGAACGAATGAAAGAAGAAACCGGAAACGAGGGGAATAGCTCCAGCACGTATGGTCTGGAGAGTGAAGGATGTTCACCGGCAACATTGACTGTTCGGTAAGCTCAGGCTGCGAGTAAGTGCTTTTGACTTCTTTGAATTGTTTTGTTCCTGTTTGAGTTGATTTGTGCTATTGGCCGAAACAATGCCCAATTTAAATCTCAATAATGTGGATTATCATGCGTAGCAGGAGTTTCATGCTTAATTTGCACGAGACGTAACAGATTTAAAATACACGCACGAATGTCGATTTTGCTGTCACTTTTTTTTCGTTTCGTATCGATGCTACTATTCGTGAGCGATCCAATTGAAAGCGCATTCAGTGTTGATTTGAATGTTTAACTGTAAAAAATTACAGAGAGGAGGAGTATGTTCACCGAAATCTTTTGAACAAACATTAAACATCATCACAAACAACTATTTTCCATCGGCTTGGAATCAATACCAGTTGCGCAAATTTTTGCAAACCTATTTGTCACTGGACGACCGAAAACACATTTGCGCAGATTTTGCATGTGTTATGTGGCACAGAAACTGGTACAATATGCTGTAATTCGGTTCAAGTCCCTGTCTTCGAAAAATCTCCTACTAACCGAGCTGTTCGATAGAGGCGTTTGGTTTTTTGGTTACATTTTGCGATATAACAGTGCTTTCGCATACATATCGAAGGGGGCTTCAATTAAAGGGAGACATCTTGCGCGTGAAGATCAGGCACTGGTCGAACAGAGAGAGAGTCAGATTATTTCGTAATTTTTTATCCCGCAATTCGTATTTGTATTTGAACCCACTTACCGCTCGGTAATTGTCAACACAATATACCTTCTGCGGAAAGACCTAGAAACTGTAACAGGGACGGCATGGAACCTACAATGCCAGGGACTGCTGACGGGCCAGGTACCTGGCCTAAAAATCCTAGTTTGTTTATAATATTTGTTAAACCGATTGTTTTCGAAGGCCAAGCAAAAACTTAGCCTCCCAAAAAATTTATATAAAATATTATAATAATTTTTATGTTGCATTTTCATTTATTTATGGGTCAAAAACTTTGTTGTACTAAAACTGCTGTCACCCATATTTGGGTGACGCGGTACGCAACGTGTTAAAGTGACTTTAAAGAGAATGAGACGATGCAAAATGGTGTTTAGAAGGTGCTTAAGGTGACTTTAAAGAGAATGAGACGATGCAAAATGAGGTTTAGAAGGTGCTTAAAGTGACTTTAAAGAGAATGAGACGATGCAAAATGGTGTTTAGAAGGAGCTTAAAGTGACTTTAAAGAGAATGAGACGATGCAAAATGAGGTTTAGAAGGTGCTTAAGGTGACTTTAAAGAGAATGAGACGATGCAAAATGAGGTTTAGAAGGTGCTTAAAGTGACTTTAAAGAGAATGAGACGATGCAAAATGGTGTTTAGAAGGTGCTTAAGGTGACTTTAAAGAAAATGAGACGATGCAAAATGGTGTTTAGAAGGTGCTTAAGGTGACTTTAAAGAGAATGAGACGATGCAAAATGGTGTTTAGAAGGTGCTTAAGGTGACTTTAAAGAGAATGAGACGATGCAAAATGAGGTTTAGAAGGTGCTTAAAGTGACTTTAAAGAGAATGAGACGATGCAAAATGGTGTTTAGAAGGTGCTTAAGGTGACTTTAAAGAGAATGAGACGATGCAAAATGGTGTTTAGAAGGTGCTTAAGGTGACTTTAAAGAGAATGAGACGATGCAAAATGGTGTTTAGAAGGTGCTTAAGGTGACTTTAAAGAGAATGAGACGATGCAAAATGGTGTTTAGAAGGTGCTTAAGGTGACTTTAAAGAGAATGAGACGATGCAAAATGAGGTTTAGAAGGTGCTTAAAGTGACTTTAAAGAGAATGAGACGATGCAAAATGAGGTTTAGAAGGTGCTTAAGGTGACTTTAAAGAGAATGAGACGATGCAAAATGAGGTTTAGAAGGTGCTTAAAGTGACTTTAAAGAGAATGAGACGATGCAAAATGAGGTTTAGAAGGTGCTTAAAGTGACTTTAAAGAGAATGAGACGATGCAAAATGGTGTTTAGAAGGTGCTTAAGGTGACTTTAAAGAGAATGAGACGATGCAAAATGGTGTTTAGAAGGTGCTTAAAGTGACTTTAAAGAGAATGAGACGATGCAAAATGGTGTTTAGAAGGTGCTTAAAGTGACTTTAAAGAGAATGAGACGATGCAAAATGGTGTTTAGAAGGTGCTTAAGGTGACTTTAAAGAGAATGAGACGATGCAAAATGGTGTTTAGAAGGTGCTTAAGGTGACTTTAAAGAGAATGAGACGATGCAAAATGAGGTTTAGAAGGTGCTTAAAGTGACTTTAAAGAGAATGAGACGATGCAAAATGGTGTTTAGAAGGTGTATAAGGTGACTTTAAAGAGAATGAGACGATGCAAAATGGTGTTTAGAAGGTGCTTAAGGTGACTTTAAAGAGAATGAGACGATGCAAAATGAGGTTTAGAAGGTGCTTAAAGTGACTTTAAAGAGAATGAGACGATGCAAAATGGTGTTTAGAAGGTGCTTAAAGTGACTTTAAAGAGAATGAGACGATGCAAAATGGTGTTTAGAAGGTGCTTAAGGTGACTTTAAAGAGAATGAGACGATGCAAAATGAGGTTTAGAAGGTGCTTAAAGTGACTTTAAAGAGAATGAGACGATGCAAAATGGTGTTTAGAAGGTGCTTAAAGTGACTTTAAAGAGAATGAGACGATGCAAAATGAGGTTTAGAAGGTGCTTAAAGTGACTTTAAAGAGAATGAGACGATGCAAAATGGTGTTTAGAAGGTGCTTAAGGTGACTTTAAAGAGAATGAGACGATGCAAAATGAGGTTTAGAAGGTGCTTAAAGTGACTTTAAAGAGAATGAGACGATGCAAAATGGTGTTTAGAAGGTGCTTAAGGTGACTTTAAAGAGAATGAGACGATGCAAAATGAGGTTTAGAAGGTGCTTAAGGTGACTTTAAAGAGAATGAGACGATGCAAAATGAGGTTTAGAAGGTGCTTAAAGTGACTTTAAAGAGAATGAGACGATGCAAAATGAGGTTTAGAAGGTGCTTAAGGTGACTTTAAAGAGAATGAGACGATGCAAAATGAGGTTTAGAAGGTGCTTAAAGTGACTTTAAAGAGAATGAGACGATGCAAAATGGTGTTTAGAAGGTGCTTAAGGTGACTTTAAAGAGAATGAGACGATGCAAAATGGTGTTTAGAAGGTGCTTAAAGTGACTTTAAAGAGAATGAGACGATGCAAAATGGTGTTTAGAAGGTGCTTAAGGTGACTTTAAAGAGAATGAGACGATGCAAAATGGTGTTTAGAAGGTGCTTAAGGTGACTTTAAAGAGAATGAGACGATGCAAAATGGTGTTTAGAAGGTGCTTAAGGTGACTTTAAAGAGAATGAGACGATGCAAAATGAGGTTTAGAAGGTGCTTAAAGTGACTTTAAAGAGAATGAGACGATGCAAAATGGTGTTTAGAAGGTGCTTAAGGTGACTTTAAAGAGATTGAGACGATGCAAAATGAGGTTTAGAAGGTGCTTAAAGTGACTTTAAAGAGAATGAGACGATGCAAAATGGTGTTTAGAAGGTGCTTAAGGTGACTTTAAAGAGAATGAGACGATGCAAAATGAGGTTTAGAAGGTGCTTAAAGTGACTTTAAAGAGAATGAGACGATGCAAAATGGTGTTTAGAAGGTGCTTAAAGTGACTTTAAAGAGAATGAGACGATGCAAAATGAGGTTTAGAAGGTGCTTAAAGTGACTTTAAAGAGAATGAGACGATGCAAAATGGTGTTTAGAAGGTGCTTAAAGTGACTTTAAAGAGAATGAGACGATGCAAAATGGTGTTTAGAAGGTGCTTAAGGTGACTTTAAAGAGAATGAGACGATGCAAAATGAGGTTTAGAAGGTGCTTAAAGTGACTTTAAAGAGAATGAGACGATGCAAAATGGTGTTTAGAAGGTGCTTAAAGTGACTTTAAAGAGAATGAGACGATGCAAAATGAGGTTTAGAAGGTGCTTAAAGTGACTTTAAAGAGAATGAGACGATGCAAAATGGTGTTTAGAAGGTGCTTAAGGTGACTTTAAAGAGAATGAGACGATGCAAAATGGTGTTTAGAAGGTGCTTAAGGTGACTTTAAAGAGAATGAGACGATGCAAAATGAGGTTTAGAAGGTGCTTAAAGTGACTTTAAAGAGAATGAGACGATGCAAAATGAGGTTTAGAAGGTGCTTAAGGTGACTTTAAAGAGAATGAGACGATGCAAAATGGTGTTTAGAAGGTGCTTAAGGTGACTTTAAAGAGAATGAGACGATGCAAAATGAGGTTTAGAAGGTGCTTAAAGTGACTTTAAAGAGAATGAGACGATGCAAAATGGTGTTTAGAAGGTGCTTAAGGTGACTTTAAAGAGAATGAGACGATGCAAAATGAGGTTTAGAAGGTGCTTAAAGTGACTTTAAAGAGAATGAGACGATGCAAAATGGTGTTTAGAAGGTGCTTAAGGTGACTTTAAAGAGAATGAGACGATGCAAAATGAGGTTTAGAAGGTGCTTAAAGTGACTTTAAAGAGAATGAGACGATGCAAAATGGTGTTTAGAAGGTGCTTAAGGTGACTTTAAAGAGAATGAGACGATGCAAAATGAGGTTTAGAAGGTGCTTAAAGTGACTTTAAAGAGAATGAGACGATGCAAAATGGTGTTTAGAAGGTGCTTAAGGTGACTTTAAAGAGAATGAGACGATGCAAAATGGTGTTTAGAAGGTGCTTAAGGTGACTTTAAAGAGAATGAGACGATGCAAAATGAGGTTTAGAAGGTGCTTAAGGTGACTTTAAAGAGAATGAGACGATGCAAAATGGTGTTTAGAAGGTGCTTAAAGTGACTTTAAAGAGAATGAGACGATGCAAAATGGTGTTTAGAAGGTGCTTAAAGTGACTTTAAAGAGAATGAGACGATGCAAAATGGTGTTTAGAAGGTGCTTAAAGTGACTTTAAAGAGAATGAGACGATGCAAAATGGTGTTTAGAAGGTGCTTAAGGTGACTTTAAAGAGAATGAGACGATGCAAAATGGTGTTTAGAAGGTGCTTAAGGTGACTTTAAAGAGAATGAGACGATGCAAAATGGTGTTTAGAAGGTGCTTAAGGTGACTTTAAAGAGAATGAGACGATGCAAAATGGTGTTTAGAAGGTGCTTAAGGTGACTTTAAAGAGAATGAGATGATGCAAAATGAGGTTTAGAAGGTGCTTAAAGTGACTTTAAAGAGAATGAGACGATGCAAAATGAGGTTTAGAAGGTGCTTAAGGTGACTTTAAAGAGAATGAGACGATGCAAAATGAGGTTTAGAAGGTGCTTAAAGTGACTTTAAAGAGAATGAGACGATGCAAAATGAGGTTTAGAAGGTGCTTAAAGTGACTTTAAAGAGAATGAGACGATGCAAAATGGTGTTTAGAAGGTGCTTAAGGTGACTTTAAAGAGAATGAGACGATGCAAAATGGTGTTTAGAAGGTGCTTAAGGTGACTTTAAAGAGAATGAGACGATGCAAAATGGTGTTTAGAAGGTGCTTAAGGTGACTTTAAAGAGAATGAGACGATGCAAAATGAGGTTTAGAAGGTGCTTAAAGTGACTTTAAAGAGAATGAGACGATGCAAAATGGTGTTTAGAAGGTGCTTAAGGTGACTTTAAAGAGAATGAGACGATGCAAAATGAGGTTTAGAAGGTGCTTAAAGTGACTTTAAAGAGAATGAGACGATGCAAAATGGTGTTTAGAAGGTGCTTAAGGTGACTTTAAAGAGAATGAGACGATGCAAAATGAGGTTTAGAAGGTGCTTAAAGTGACTTTAAAGAGAATGAGACGATGCAAAATGGTGTTTAGAAGGTGCTTAAGGTGACTTTAAAGAGAATGAGACGATGCAAAATGAGGTTTAGAAGGTGCTTAAAGTGACTTTAAAGAGAATGAGACGATGCAAAATGGTGTTTAGAAGGTGCTTAAAGTGACTTTAAAGAGAATGAGACGATGCAAAATGGTGTTTAGAAGGTGCTTAAAGTGACTTTAAAGAGAATGAGACGATGCAAAATGAGGTTTAGAAGGTGCTTAAAGTGACTTTAAAGAGAATGAGACGATGCAAAATGGTGTTTAGAAGGTGCTTAAGGTGACTTTAAAGAGAATGAGACGATGCAAAATGAGGTTTAGAAGGTGCTTAAAGTGACTTTAAAGAGAATGAGACGATGCAAAATGGTGTTTAGAAGGTGCTTAAAGTGACTTTAAAGAGAATGAGACGATGCAAAATGAGGTTTAGAAGGTGCTTAAAGTGACTTTAAAGAGAATGAGACGATGCAAAATGGTGTTTAGAAGGTGCTTAAAGTGACTTTAAAGAGAATGAGACGATGCAAAATGGTGTTTAGAAGGTGCTTAAGGTGACTTTAAAGAGAATGAGACGATGCAAAATGAGGTTTAGAAGGTGCTTAAAGTGACTTTAAAGAGAATGAGACGATGCAAAATGGTGTTTAGAAGGTGCTTAAAGTGACTTTAAAGAGAATGAGACGATGCAAAATGGTGTTTAGAAGGTGCTTAAAGTGACTTTAAAGAGAATGAGACGATGCAAAATGGTGTTTAGAAGGTGCTTAAGGTGACTTTAAAGAGAATGAGACGATGCAAAATGGTGTTTAGAAGGTGCTTAAGGTGACTTTAAAGAGAATGAGACGATGCAAAATGAGGTTTAGAAGGTGCTTAAAGTGACTTTAAAGAGAATGAGACGATGCAAAATGGTGTTTAGAAGGTGCTTAAGGTGACTTTAAAGAGAATGAGACGATGCAAAATGGTGTTTAGAAGGTGCTTAAGGTGACTTTAAAGAGAATGAGACGATGCAAAATGAGGTTTAGAAGGTGCTTAAAGTGACTTTAAAGAGAATGAGACGATGCAAAATGGTGTTTAGAAGGTGCTTAAGGTGACTTTAAAGAGAATGAGACGATGCAAAATGAGGTTTAGAAGGTGCTTAAAGTGACTTTAAAGAGAATGAGACGATGCAAAATGGTGTTTAGAAGGTGCTTAAGGTGACTTTAAAGAGAATGAGACGATGCAAAATGAGGTTTAGAAGGTGCTTAAAGTGACTTTAAAGAGAATGAGACGATGCAAAATGGTGTTTAGAAGGTGCTTAAAGTGACTTTAAAGAGAATGAGACGATGCAAAATGAGGTTTAGAAGGTGCTTAAAGTGACTTTAAAGAGAATGAGACGATGCAAAATGGTGTTTAGAAGGTGCTTAAAGTGACTTTAAAGAGAATGAGACGATGCAAAATGAGGTTTAGAAGGTGCTTAAGGTGACTTTAAAGAGAATGAGACGATGCAAAATGAGGTTTAGAAGGTGCTTAAAGTGACTTTAAAGAGAATGAGACGATGCAAAATGGTGTTTAGAAGGTGCTTAAAGTGACTTTAAAGAGAATGAGACGATGCAAAATGAGGTTTAGAAGGTGCTTAAAGTGACTTTAAAGAGAATGAGACGATGCAAAATGAGGTTTAGAAGGTGCTTAAAGTGACTTTAAAGAGAATGAGACGATGCAAAATGGTGTTTAGAAGGTGCTTAAAGTGACTTTAAAGAGAATGAGACGATGCAAAATGAGGTTTAGAAGGTGCTTAAAGTGACTTTAAAGAGAATGAGACGATGCAAAATGGTGTTTAGAAGGTGCTTAAGGTGACTTTAAAGAGAATGAGACGATGCAAAATGAGGTTTAGAAGGTGCTTAAAGTGACTTTAAAGAGAATGAGACGATGCAAAATGGTGTTTAGAAGGTGCTTAAAGTGACTTTAAAGAGAATGAGACGATGCAAAATGAGGTTTAGAAGGTGCTTAAAGTGACTTTAAAGAGAATGAGACGATGCAAAATGGTGTTTAGAAGGTGCTTAAAGTGACTTTAAAGAGAATGAGACGATGCAAAATGGTGTTTAGAAGGTGCTTAAGGTGACTTTAAAGAGAATGAGACGATGCAAAATGAGGTTTAGAAGGTGCTTAAAGTGACTTTAAAGAGAATGAGACGATGCAAAATGGTGTTTAGAAGGTGCTTAAAGTGACTTAAAGAGAATGAGACGATGCAAAATGGTGTTTAGAAGGTGCTTAAAGTGACTTTAAAGAGAATGAGACGATGCAAAATGGTGTTAAGAAGGTGCTTAAGGTGACTTTAAAGAGAATGAGACGATGCAAAATGGTGTTTAGAAGGTGCTTAAGGTGACTTTAAAGAGAATGAGACGATGCAAAATGGTGTTTAGAAGGTGCTTAAGGTGACTTTAAGAGAATGAGACGATGCAAAATGAGGTTTAGAAGGTGCTTAAAGTGACTTTAAAGAGAATGAGACGATGCAAAATGAGGTTTAGAAGGTGCTTAAAGTGACTTTAAAGAGATGAGACGATGCAAAATGGTGTTTAGAAGGTGCTTAAAGTGACTTTAAAGAGAATGAGACGATGCAAAATGGTGTTTAGAAGGTGCTTAAGGTGACTTTAAAGAGAATGAGACGATGCAAAATGAGGTTTAGAAGGTGCTTAAAGTGACTTTAAAGAGAATGAGACGATGCAAAATGGTGTTTAGAAGGTGCTTAAAGTGACTTTAAAGAGAATGAGACGATGCAAAATGAGGTTTAGAAGGTGCTTAAAGTGACTTTAAAGAGAATGAGACGATGCAAAATGGTGTTTAGAAGGTGCTTAAGGTGACTTTAAAGAGAATGAGACGATGCAAAATGGTGTTTAGAAGGTGCTTAAAGTGACTTTAAAGAGAATGAGACGATGCAAAATGAGGTTTAGAAGGTGCTTAAAGTGACTTTAAAGAGAATGAGACGATGCAAAATGGTGTGTAGAAGGTGCTTAAAGTGACTTTAAAGAGAATGAGACGATGCAAAATGGTGTTTAGAAGGTGCTTAAGGTGACTTTAAAGAGAATGAGACGATGCAAAATGAGGTTTAGAAGGTGCTTAAAGTGACTTTAAAGAGAATGAGACGATGCAAAATGGTGTTTAGAAGGTGCTTAAAGTGACTTTAAAGAGAATGAGACGATGCAAAATGAGGTTTAGAAGGTGCTTAAAGTGACTTTAAAGAGAATGAGACGAAGCAAAATGGTGTTTAGAAGGTGCTTAAGGTGACTTTAAAGAGAATGAGACGATGCAAAATGGTGTTTAGAAGGTGCTTAAAGTGACTTTAAAGAGAATGAGACGATGCAAAATGGTGTTTAGAAGGTGCTTAAAGTGACTTTAAAGAGAATGAGACGATGCAAAATGAGGTTTAGAAGGTGCTTAAAGTGACTTTAAAGAGAATGAGACGATGCAAAATGAGGTTTAGAAGGTGCTTAAGGTGACTTTAAAGAGAATGAGACGATGCAAAATGGTGTTTAGAAGGTGCTTAAAGTGACTTTAAAAAGAATGAGACGATGCAAAATGGTGTTTAGAAGGTGCTTAAGGTGACTTTAAAGAGAATGAGACGATGCAAAATGAGGTTTAGAAGGTGCTTAAAGTGACTTTAAAGAGAATGAGACGATGCAAAATGGTGTTTAGAAGGTGCTTTAAAGTGACTTTAAAGAGAATGAGACGATGCAAAATGAGGTTTAGAAGGTGCTTAAAGTGACTTTAAAGAGAATGAGACGATGCAAAATGGTGTTTAGAAGGTGCTTAAAGTGACTTTAAAGAGAATGAGACGATGCAAAATGAGGTTTAGAAGGTGCTTAAAGTGACTTTAAAGAGAATGAGACTATGCAAAATGGTGTTTAGAAGGTGCTTAAGGTGACTTTAAAGAGAATGAGACGATGCAAAATGAGGTTTAGAAGGTGCTTAAAGTGACTTTAAAGAGAATGAGACGATGCAAAATGAGGTTTAGAAGGTGCTTAAAGTGACTTTAAAGAGAATGAGACGATGCAAAATGAGGTTTAGAAGGTGCTTAAAGTGACTTTAAAGAGAATGAGACGATGCAAAATGGTGTTTAGAAGGTGCTTAAGGTGACTTTAAAGAGAATGAGACGATGCAAAATGAGGTTTAGAAGGTGCTTAAAGTGACTTTAAAGAGAATGAGACGATGCAAAATGGTGTTTAGAAGGTGCTTAAGGTGACTTTAAAGAGAATGAGACGATGCAAAATGGTGTTTAGAAGGTGCTTAAGGTGACTTTAAAGAGAATGAGACGATGCAAAATGAGGTTTAGAAGGTGCTTAAGGTGACTTTAAAGAGAATGAGACGATGCAAAATGGTGTTTAGAAGGTGCTTAAAGTGACTTTAAAGAGAATGAGACGATGCAAAATGGTGTTTAGAAGGTGCTTAAGGTGACTTTAAAGAGAATGAGACGATGCAAAATGAGGTTTAGAAGGTGCTTAAAGTGACTTTAAAGAGAATGAGACGATGCAAAATGGTGTTTAGAAGGTGCTTAAAGTGACTTTAAAGAGAATGAGACGATGCAAAATGGTGTTTAGAAGGTGCTTAAAGTGACTTTAAAGAGAATGAGACGATGCAAAATGGTGTTTAGAAGGTGCTTAAGGTGACTTTAAAGAGAATGAGACGATGCAAAATGAGGTTTAGAAGGTGCTTAAAGTGACTTTAAAGAGAATGAGACGATGCAAAATGGTGTTTTAGAAGGTGCTTAAGGTGACTTTAAAGAGAATGAGACGATGCAAAATGAGGTTTAGAAGGTGCTTAAAGTGACTTTAAAGAGAATGAGACGATGCAAAATGGTGTTTAGAAGGTGCTTAAGGTGACTTTAAAGAGAATGAGACGATGCAAAATGAGGTTTAGAAGGTGCTTAAAGTGACTTTAAAGAGAATGAGACGATGCAAAATGGTGTTTAGAAGGTGCTTAAGGTGACTTTAAAGAGAATGAGACGATGCAAAATGAGGTTTAGAAGGTGCTTAAAGTGACTTTAAAGAGAATGAGACGATGCAAAATGGTGTTTAGAAGGTGCTTAAGGTGACTTTAAAGAGAATGAGACGATGCAAAATGAGGTTTAGAAGGTGCTTAAAGTGACTTTAAAGAGAATGAGACGATGCAAAATGGTGTTTAGAAGGTGCTTAAAGTGACTTTAAAGAGAATGAGACGATACAAAATGAGGTTTAGAAGGTGCTTAAAGTGACTTTAAAGAGAATGAGACGATGCAAAATGGTGTTTAGAAGGTGCTTAAAGTGACTTTAAAGAGAATGAGACGATGCAAAATGGTGTTTGAAGGTGCTTAAGGTGACTTTAAAAAGAATGAGACGATGCAAAATGGTGTTTTAGAAGGTGCTTAAAGTGACTTTAAGAGAATGAGACGATGCAAAATGAGGTTTAGAAGGTGCTTAAAGTGACTTTAAAGAGAATGAGACGATGCAAAATGAGGTTTAGAAGGTGCTTAAAGTGACTTTAAAGAGAATGAGACGATGCAAAATGGTGTTTAGAAGGTGCTTAAAGTGACTTTAAAGAGAATGAGACGATGCAAAATGGTGTTTAGAAGGTGCTTAAGGTGACTTTAAAGAGAATGAGATGATGCAAAATGAGGTTTAGAAGGTGCTTAAAGTGACTTTAAAGAGAATGAGACGATGCAAAATGGTGTTTAGAAGGTGCTTAAGGTAACTTTAAAGAGAATGAGACGATGCAAAATGAGGTTTAGAAGGTGCTTAAGGTGACTTTAAAGAGAATGAGACGATGCAAAAATGAGGTTTAGAAGGTGCTTAAGGTGACTTTAAAGAGAATGAGACGATGCAAAATGAGGTTTAGAAGGTGCTTAAAGTGACTTTAAAGAGAATGAGACGATGCAAAATGGTGTTTAGAAGGTGCTTAAAGTGACTTTAAAGAGAATGAGACGATGCAAAATGGTGTTTAGAAGGTGCTTAAGGTGACTTTAAAGAGAATGAGACGATGCAAAATGAGGTTAGAAGGTGCTTAAAGTCACCTTAAGAGAATGAGACGATGCAAAATGGTGTTTAGAAGGTGCTTAAAGTGACTTTAAAGAGAATGAGACGATGCAAAATGGTGTTTAGAAGGTGCTTAAAGTGACTTTAAAGAGAATGAGACGATGCAAAATGAGGTTTAGAAGGTGCTTAAGGTGACTTTAAAGAGAATGAGACGATGCAAAATGGTGTTTAGAAGGTGCTTAAAGTGACTTTAAAGAGAATGAGACGATGCAAAATGGTGTTTAGAAGGTGCTTAAGGTGACTTTAAAGAGAATGAGACGATGCAAAATGAGGTTTAGAAGGTGCTTAAAGTGACTTTAAAGAGAATGAGACGATGCAAAATGAGGTTTAGAAGGTGCTTAAAGTGACTTTAAAGAGAATGAGACGATGCAAAATGGTGTTTAGAAGGTGCTTAAGGTGACTTTAAAGAGAATGAGACGATGCAAAATGAGGTTTAGAAGGTGCTTAAAGTGACTTTAAAGAGAATGAGACGATGCAAAATGAGGTTTAGAAGGTGCTTAAAGTGACTTTAAAGAGAATGAGACGATGCAAAATGAGGTTTAGAAGGTGCTTAAAGTGACTTTAAAGAGAATGAGACGATGCAAAATGGTGTTTAGAAGGTGCTTAAAGTGACTTTAAAGAGAATGAGACGATGCAAAATGAGGTTTAGAAGGTGCTTAAGGTGACTTTAAAGAGAATGAGACGATGCAAAATGAGGTTTAGAAGGTGCTTAAAGTGACTTTAAAGAGAATGAGACGATGCAAAATGGTGTTTAGAAGGTGCTTAAGGTGACTTTAAAGAGAATGAGACGATGCAAAATGAGGTTTAGAAGGTGCTTAAAGTGACTTTAAAGAGAATGAGACGATGCAAAATGGTGTTTAGAAGGTGCTTAAAGTGACTTTAAAGAGAATGAGACGATGCAAAATGGTGTTTAGAAGGTGCTTAAGGTGACTTTAAAGAGAATGAGACGATGCAAAATGGTGTTTAGAAGGTGCTTAAAGTGACTTTAAAGAGAATGAGACGATGCAAAATGAGGTTTAGAAGGTGCTTAAAGTGACTTTAAAGAGAATGAGACGATGCAAAATGAGGTTTAGAAGGTGCTTAAAGTGACTTTAAAGAGAATGAGACGATGCAAAATGGTGTTTAGAAGGTGCTTAAGGTGACTTTAAAGAGAATGAGGACGACGCAAAATGAGGTTTAGAAGGTGCTTAAGGTGACTTTAAAGAGAATGAGACGATGCAAAATGAGGTTTAGAAGGTGCTTAAAGTGACTTTTAAGAGAATGAGACGATGCAAAATGGTGTTTAGAAGGTGCTTAAAGTGACTTTAAAGAGAATGAGACGATGCAAAATGAGGTTTAGAAGGTGCTTAAAGTGACTTTAAAGAGAATGAGACGATGCAAAATGAGGTTTAGAAGGTGCTTAAAGTGACTTTAAAGAGAATGAGACGATGCAAAATGGTGTTTAGAAGGTGCTTAAAGTGACTTTAAAGAGAATGAGACGATGCAAAATGAGGTTTAGAAGGTGCTTAAAG
>NW_026689915.1:0-51885 GCF_943734765.1 Anopheles ziemanni | reverse complement strand
AAGTCACCTTAAGCACCTTCTAAACACCATTTTGCATCGTCTCATTCTCTTTAAAGTCACCTTAAGCACCTTCTAAACACCATTTTGCATCGTCTCATTCTCTTTAAAGTCACCTTAAGCACCTTCTAAACTTCATTTTGCATCGTCTCATTCTCTTTAAAGTCACCTTAAGCACCTTCTAAACACCATTTTGCATCGTCTCATTCTCTTTAAAGTCACCTTAAGCACCTTCTAAACCTCATTTTGCATCGTCTCATTCTCTTTAAAGTCACCTTAAGCACCTTCTAAACCTCATTTTGCATCGTCTCATTCTCTTTAAAGTCACCTTAAGCACCTTCTAAACACCATTTTGCATCGTCTCATTCTCTTTAAAGTCACCTTAAGCACCTTCTAAACACCATTTTGCATCGTCTCATTCTCTTTAAAGTCACTTTAAGCACCTTCTAAACCTCATTTTGCATCGTCTCATTCTCTTTAAAGTCACCTTAAGCACCTTCTAAACCTCATTTTGCATCGTCTCATTCTCTTTAAAGTCACTTTAAGCACCTTCTAAACCTCATTTTGCATCGTCTCATTCTCTTTAAAGTCACTTTAAGCACCTTCTAAACACCATTTTGCATCGTCTCATTCTCTTTAAAGTCACCTTAAGCACCTTCTAAACACCATTTTGCATCGTCTCATTCTCTTTAAAGTCACCTTAAGCACCTTCTAAACACCATTTTGCATCGTCTCATTCTCTTTAAAGTTACCTTAAGCACCTTCTAAACCTCATTTTGCATCGTCTCATTCTCTTTAAAGTCACCTTAAGCACCTTCTAAACCTCATTTTGCATCGTCTCATTCTCTTTAAAGTCACCTTAAGCACCTTCTAAACACCATTTTGCATCGTCTCATTCTCTTTAAAGTCACCTTAAGCACCTTCTAAACACCATTTTGCATCGTCTCATTCTCTTTAAAGTCACTTTAAGCACCTTCTAAACCTCATTTTGCATCGTCTCATTCTCTTTAAAGTCACCTTAAGCACCTTCTAAACCTCATTTTGCATCGTCTCATTCTCTTTAAAGTCACTTTAAGCACCTTCTAAACCTCATTTTGCATCGTCTCATTCTCTTTAAAGTCACTTTAAGCACCTTCTAAACACCATTTTGCATCGTCTCATTCTCTTTAAAGTAACCTTAAGCACCTTCTAAACCTCATTTTGCATCGTCTCATTCTCTTTAAAGTCACCTTAAGCACCTTCTAAACACCATTTTGCATCGTCTCATTCTCTTTAAAGTCACCCTAAGCACCTTCTAAACACCATTTTGCATCGTCTCATTCTCTTTAAAGTCACTTTAAGCACCTTCTAAACACCATTTTGCATCGTCTCATTCTCTTTAAAGTAACCTTAAGCACCTTCTAAACACCATTTTGCATCGTCTCATTCTCTTTAAAGTCACTTTAAGCACCTTCTAAACACCATTTTGCATCGTCTCATTCTCTTTAAAGTCACTTTAAGCACCTTCTAAACCTCATTTTGCATCGTCTCATTCTCTTTAAAGTCACCTTAAGCACCTTCTAAACACCATTTTGCATCGTCTCATTCTCTTTAAAGTCACCTTAAGCACCTTCTAAACCTCATTTTGCATCGTCTCATTCTCTTTAAAGTCACCTTAAGCACCTTCTAAACACCATTTTGCATCGTCTCATTCTCTTTAAAGTCACCTTAAGCACCTTCTAAACACCATTTTGCATCGTCTCATTCTCTTTAAAGTCACCTTAAGCACCTTCTAAACACCATTTTGCATCGTCTCATTCTCTTTAAAGTCACTTTAAGCACCTTCTAAACCTCATTTTGCATCGTCTCATTCTCTTTAAAGTCACTTTAAGCACCTTCTAAACACCCTTTTGCATCGTCTCATTCTCTTTAAAGTCACTTTAAGCACCTTCTAAACCTCATTTTGCATCGTCTCATTCTCTTTAAAGTCACTTTAAGCACCTTCTAAACCTCATTTTGCATCGTCTCATTCTCTTTAAAGTCACCTTAAGCACCTTCTAAACACCATTTTGCATCGTCTCATTCTCTTTAAAGTCACTTTAAGCACCTTCTAAACCTCATTTTGCATCGTCTCATTCTCTTTAAAGTCACTTTAAGCACCTTCTAAACACCATTTTGCATCGTCTCATTCTCTTTAAAGTCACTTTAAGCACCTTCTAAACCTCATTTTGCATCGTCTCATTCTCTTTAAAGTCACCTTAAGCACCTTCTAAACCTCATTTTGCATCGTCTCATTCTCTTTAAAGTAACCTTAAGCACCTTCTAAACACCATTTTGCATCGTCTCATTCTCTTTAAAGTCACCTTAAGCACCTTCTAAACACCATTTTGCATCGTCTCATTCTCTTTAAAGTCACTTTAAGCACCTTCTAAACCTCATTTTGCATCGTCTCATTCTCTTTAAAGTCACTTTAAGCACCTTCTAAACACCATTTTGCATCGTCTCATTCTCTTTAAAGTCACCTTAAGCACCTTCTAAACACCATTTTGCATCGTCTCATTCTCTTTAAAGTCACTTTAAGCACCTTCTAAACCTCATTTTGCATCGTCTCATTCTCTTTAAAGTCACCTTAAGCACCTTCTAAACCTCATTTTGCATCGTCTCATTCTCTTTAAAGTCACTTTAAGCACCTTCTAAACCTCATTTTGCATCGTCTCATTCTCTTTAAAGTCACTTTAAGCACCTTCTAAACCTCATTTTGCATCGTCTCATTCTCTTTAAAGTCACTTTAAGCACCTTCTAAACACCATTTTGCATCGTCTCATTCTCTTTAAAGTCACTTTAAGCACCTTCTAAACCTCATTTTGCATCGTCTCATTCTCTTTAAAGTCACCTTAAGCACCTTCTAAACCTCATTTTGCATCGTCTCATTCTCTTTAAAGTCACTTTAAGCACCTTCTAAACACCATTTTGCATCGTCTCATTCTCTTTAAAGTCACTTTAAGCACCTTCTAAACCTCATTTTGCATCGTCTCATTCTCTTTAAAGTCACTTTAAGCACCTTCTAAACCTCATTTTGCATCGTCTCATTCTCTTTAAAGTCACTTTAAGCACCTTCTAAACCTCATTTTGCATCGTCTCATTCTCTTTAAAGTCACCTTAAGCACCTTCTAAACCTCATTTTGCATCGTCTCATTCTCTTTAAAGTCACCTTAAGCACCTTCTAAACACCATTTTGCATCGTCTCATTCTCTTTAAAGTCACTTTAAGCACCTTCTAAACACCATTTTGCATCGTCTCATTCTCTTTAAAGTCACTTTAAGCACCTTCTAAACACCATTTTGCATCGTCTCATTCTCTTTAAAGTCACTTTAAGCACCTTCTAAACCTCATTTTGCATCGTCTCATTCTCTTTAAAGTAACCTTAAGCACCTTCTAAACCTCATTTTGCATCGTCTCATTCTCTTTAAAGTCACCTTAAGCACCTTCTAAACACCATTTTGCATCGTCTCATTCTCTTTAAAGTCACCTTAAGCACCTTCTAAACACCATTTTGCATCGTCTCATTCTCTTTAAAGTCACTTTAAGCACCTTCTAAACCTCATTTTGCATCGTCTCATTCTCTTTAAAGTAACCTTAAGCACCTTCTAAACACCATTTTGCATCGTCTCATTCTCTTTAAAGTCACTTTAAGCACCTTCTAAACCTCATTTTGCATCGTCTCATTCTCTTTAAAGTCACCTTAAGCACCTTCTAAACACCATTTTGCATCGTCTCATTCTCTTTAAAGTCACTTTAAGCACCTTCTAAACACCATTTTGCATCGTCTCATTCTCTTTAAAGTCACCTTAAGCACCTTCTAAACACCATTTTGCATCGTCTCATTCTCTTTAAAGTCACTTTAAGCACCTTCTAAACACCATTTTGCATCGTCTCATTCTCTTTAAAGTCACTTTAAGCACCTTCTAAACCTCATTTTGCATCGTCTCATTCTCTTTAAAGTCACCTTAAGCACCTTCTAAAACACCATTTTGCATCGTCTCATTCTCTTTAAAGTCACCTTAAGCACCTTCTAAACCTCATTTTGCATCGTCTCATTCTCTTTAAAGTCACCTTAAGCACCTTCTAAACCTCATTTTGCATCGTCTCATTCTCTTTAAAGTCACCTTAAGCACCTTCTAAACACCATTTTGCATCGTCTCATTCTCTTTAAAGTCACCTTAAGCACCTTCTAAACACCATTTTGCATCGTCTCATTCTCTTTAAAGTCACCTTGAGCACCTTCTAAACACCATTTTGCATCGTCTCATTCTCTTTAAAGTCACCTTAAGCACCTTCTAAACACCATTTTGCATCGTCTCATTCTCTTTAAAGTCACTTTAAGCACCTTCTAAACCTCATTTTGCATCGTCTCATTCTCTTTAAAGTCACCTTAAGCACCTTCTAAACACCATTTTGCATCGTCTCATTCTCTTTAAAGTCACTTTAAGCACCTTCTAAACCTCATTTTGCATCGTCTCATTCTCTTTAAAGTCACTTTAAGCACCTTCTAAACACCATTTTGCATCGTCTCATTCTCTTTAAAGTAACCTTAAGCACCTTCTAAACCTCATTTTGCATCGTCTCATTCTCTTTAAAGTCACTTTAAGCACCTTCTAAACCTCATTTTGCATCGTCTCATTCTCTTTAAAGTCACTTTAAGCACCTTCTAAACCTCATTTTGCATCGTCTCATTCTCTTTAAAGTAACCTTAAGCACCTTCTAAACCTCATTTTGCATCGTCTCATTCTCTTTAAAGGTCACCTTAAGCACCTTCTAAACACCATTTTGCATCGTCTCATTCTCTTTAAAGTCACCTTAAGCACCTTCTAAACACCATTTTGCATCGTCTCATTCTCTTTAAAGTCACTTTAAGCACCTTCTAAACCTCATTTTGCATCGTCTCATTCTCTTTAAAGTCACCTTAAGCACCTTCTAAACACCATTTTGCATCGTCTCATTCTCTTTAAAGTCACTTTAAGCACCTTCTAAACACCATTTTGCATCGTCTCATTCTCTTTAAAGTCACTTTAAGCACCTTCTAAACCTCATTTTGCATCGTCTCATTCTCTTTAAAGTCACCTTAAGCACCTTCTAAACACCATTTTGCATCGTCTCATTCTCTTTAAAGTCACCTTAAGCACCTTCTAAACCTCATTTTGCATCGTCTCATTCTCTTTAAAGTCACTTTAAGCACCTTCTAAACCTCATTTTGCATCGTCTCATTCTCTTTAAAGTCACCTTAAGCACCTTCTAAACCTCATTTTGCATCGTCTCATTCTCTTTAAAGTCACCTTAAGCACCTTCTAAACACCATTTTGCATCGTCTCATTCTCTTTAAAGTAACCTTAAGCACCTTCTAAACCTCATTTTGCATCGTCTCATTCTCTTTAAAGTAACCTTAAGCACCTTCTAAACACCATTTTGCATCGTCTCATTCTCTTTAAAGTCACTTTAAGCACCTTCTAAACCTCATTTTGCATCGTCTCATTCTCTTTAAAGTCACCTTAAGCACCTTCTAAACACCATTTTGCATCGTCTCATTCTCTTTAAAGTCACCTTAAGCACCTTCTAAACACCATTTTGCATCGTCTCATTCTCTTTAAAGTCACTTTAAGCACCTTCTAAACCTCATTTTGCATCGTCTCATTCTCTTTAAAGTCACTTTAAGCACCTTCTAAACACCATTTTGCATCGTCTCATTCTCTTTAAAGTCACTTTAAGCACCTTCTAAACCTCATTTTGCATCGTCTCATTCTCTTTAAAGTCACCTTAAGCACCTTCTAAACACCATTTTGCATCGTCTCATTCTCTTTAAAGTCACCTTAAGCACCTTCTAAACCTCATTTTGCATCGTCTCATTCTCTTTAAAGTCACCTTAAGCACCTTCTAAACACCATTTTGCATCGTCTCATTCTCTTTAAAGTCACCTTAAGCACCTTCTAAACACCATTTTGCATCGTCTCATTCTCTTTAAAGTCACCTTAAGCACCTTCTAAACACCATTTTGCATCGTCTCATTCTCTTTAAAGTCACTTTAAGCACCTTCTAAACCTCATTTTGCATCGTCTCATTCTCTTTAAAGTAACCTTAAGCACCTTCTAAACACCATTTTGCATCGTCTCATTCTCTTTAAAGTCACTTTAAGCACCTTCTAAACCTCATTTTGCATCGTCTCATTCTCTTTAAAGTCACCTTAAGCACCTTCTAAACACCATTTTGCATCGTCTCATTCTCTTTAAAGTAACCTTAAGCACCTTCTAAACACCCTTTTGCATCGTCTCATTCTCTTTAAAGTCACTTTAAGCACCTTCTAAACCTCATTTTGCATCGTCTCATTCTCTTTAAAGTCACCTTAAGCACCTTCTAAACACCATTTTGCATCGTCTCATTCTCTTTAAAGTCACCTTAAGCACCTTCTAAACACCATTTTGCATCGTCTCATTCTCTTTAAAGTCACCTTAAGCACCTTCTAAACACCATTTTGCATCGTCTCATTCTCTTTAAAGTCACTTTAAGCACCTTCTAAACCTCATTTTGCATCGTCTCATTCTCTTTAAAGTCACTTTAAGCACCTTCTAAACACCATTTTGCATCGTCTCATTCTCTTTAAAGTCACTTTAAGCACCTTCTAAACACCATTTTGCATCGTCTCATTCTCTTTAAAGTCACCTTAAGCACCTTCTAAACACCATTTTGCATCGTCTCATTCTCTTTAAAGTCACTTTAAGCACCTTCTAAACCTCATTTTGCATCGTCTCATTCTCTTTAAAGTCACCTTAAGCACCTTCTAAACCTCATTTTGCATCGTCTCATTCTCTTTAAAGTCACCTTAAGCACCTTCTAAACACCATTTTGCATCGTCTCATTCTCTTTAAAGTAACCTTAAGCACCTTCTAAACCTCATTTTGCATCGTCTCATTCTCTTTAAAGTAACCTTAAGCACCTTCTAAACACCATTTTGCATCGTCTCATTCTCTTTAAAGTCACTTTAAGCACCTTCTAAACCTCATTTTGCATCGTCTCATTCTCTTTAAAGTCACCTTAAGCACCTTCTAAACACCATTTTGCATCGTCTCATTCTCTTTAAAGTCACCTTAAGCACCTTCTAAACACCATTTTGCATCGTCTCATTCTCTTTAAAGTCACTTTAAGCACCTTCTAAACCTCATTTTGCATCGTCTCATTCTCTTTAAAGTCACTTTAAGCACCTTCTAAACACCATTTTGCATCGTCTCATTCTCTTTAAAGTCACTTTAAGCACCTTCTAAACCTCATTTTGCATCGTCTCATTCTCTTTAAAGTCACCTTAAGCACCTTCTAAACACCATTTTGCATCGTCTCATTCTCTTTAAAGTCACCTTAAGCACCTTCTAAACACCATTTTGCATCGTCTCATTCTCTTTAAAGTCACTTTAAGCACCTTCTAAACCTCATTTTGCATCGTCTCATTCTCTTTAAAGTCACTTTAAGCACCTTCTAAACACCATTTTGCATCGTCTCATTCTCTTTAAAGTCACCTTAAGCACCTTCTAAACCTCATTTTGCATCGTCTCATTCTCTTTAAAGTCACCTTAAGCACCTTCTAAACCTCATTTTGCATCGTCTCATTCTCTTTAAAGTAACCTTAAGCACCTTCTAAACACCATTTTGCATCGTCTCATTCTCTTTAAAGTCACTTTAAGCACCTTCTAAACCTCATTTTGCATCGTCTCATTCTGTTTAAAGTAACCTTAAGCACCTTCTAAACACCATTTTGCATCGTCTCATTCTCTTTAAAGTAACCTTAAGCACCTTCTAAACACCATTTTGCATCGTCTCATTCTCTTTAAAGTCACTTTAAGCACCTTCTAAACACCATTTTGCATCGTCTCATTCTCTTTAAAGTCACTTTAAGCACCTTCTAAACCTCATTTTGCATCGTCTCATTCTCTTTAAAGTCACTTTAAGCACCTTCTAAACCTCATTTTGCATCGTCTCATTCTCTTTAAAGTCACCTTAAGCACCTTCTAAACACCATTTTGCATCGTCTCATTCTCTTTAAAGTCACTTTAAGCACCTTCTAAACCTCATTTTGCATCGTCTCATTCTCTTTAAAGTAACCTTAAGCACCTTCTAAACACCATTTTGCATCGTCTCATTCTCTTTAAAGTCACCTTAAGCACCTTCTAAACACCATTTTGCATCGTCTCATTCTCTTTAAAGTCACCTTAAGCACCTTCTAAACCTCATTTTGCATCGTCTCATTCTCTTTAAAGTCACCTTAAGCACCTTCTAAACACCATTTTGCATCGTCTCATTCTCTTTAAAGTCACTTTAAGCACCTTCTAAACACCATTTTGCATCGTCTCATTCTCTTTAAAGTCACTTTAAGCACCTTCTAAACACCATTTTGCATCGTCTCATTCTCTTTAAAGTAACCTTAAGCACCTTCTAAACACCATTTTGCATCGTCTCATTCTCTTTAAAGTCACCTTAAGCACCTTCTAAACACCATTTTGCATCGTCTCATTCTCTTTAAAGTCACTTTAAGCACCTTCTAAACACCATTTTGCATCGTCTCATTCTCTTTAAAGTCACTTTAAGCACCTTCTAAACCTCATTTTGCATCGTCTCATTCTCTTTAAAGTCACCTTAAGCACCTTCTAAACCTCATTTTGCATCGTCTCATTCTCTTTAAAGTCACCTTAAGCACCTTCTAAACACCATTTTGCATCGTCTCATTCTCTTTAAAGTCACTTTAAGCACCTTCTAAACACCATTTTGCATCGTCTCATTCTCTTTAAAGTCACTTTAAGCACCTTCTAAACACCATTTTGCATCGTCTCATTCTCTTTAAAGTCACTTTAAGCACCTTCTAAACCTCATTTTGCATCGTCTCATTCTCTTTAAAGTCACCCTAAGCACCTTCTAAACACCATTTTGCATCGTCTCATTCTCTTTAAAGTCACCTTAAGCACCTTCTGTTCTTGCGCGAGTTTTCTTTCGGGGTATGTTTCGGATGGCTTCAGCTGCGTTTTATAATTACCCGGGTGATTTTTGGTGGAAGAGAGAGTTTTGCTTTATTGCAACTATCTTTTATAACCTTTTTGTAACTCCCTTTTAGTTCCCCTTTTTGACGTAACGGGTTCGGCCCTATAAATCAATTATGGCCGTAATTGCCATAATTGCCTATGTTTTTGTTTACGTGTTTAATGTCAATTTTTGCCTGATCATCCTCCGCCCCCTTGACACTCGTCAACAATTATTCTCCACGTGGTGATAAGCTCAGTTTGTTGCCTCCGGTAGCAAGCAAATTTTAGCGATTGGCCTAACCGAAATTCCCTTTGCAGTTCTTAATGTTACCACACGTGTCAAACTATCCGTGCCGGGGTGCGTCTCAACTATCCGCGCGAGTGGCCATTGTGTTGTAGGAAGAGCCTCGTCCATCAGGATTGCCAGTCTGCCAGGTGAAAAATCTGAATTGCTGCAGGTCTTCATCGTATCCCTTTGCATCTCTTGTAGATACTCGCTGGCCCAATGTTTCCAGAAGCGCTGGACGAGCAGTTGCCACTTCTGCCACTCGCTCAGGGTGTACGTCTTTCGGTTTGAATAGTCCGGCTCGGGGATGGCGTTCATGGATGTGCCTATAAGAAAATGTGCAGGTGTTAAAGCGGCTAAATCGTTGGGGTCGTCCGACATAGGTAACAGCGGACGCGAATTCATTGCTGCCTCTATTTGGTGCAGCACAGTGATGTATCCTTCATAAGGCAGTCTCGTGCTGCCCAGCTGGCGAAACAGGTGTCTTTTGGCGGTCTTCACTGCAGCTTCCCACAATCCGCCAAAGTGTGGAGCCCTTGGTGGACTGAAGTGCCAAGTGATGCCCATATCAGCACAAGTCGAAACGATGATGTTGCTTTGCTCCTCATCATGGAACATCTCGAATAGCTCACTAAGCTCCCGGGCTGCGCCTTCGAAGTTTTTACCGTTGTCCGAGTAGATATGGGACGGACGTCCTCGGCGCGATGCAAACCGTCGAAGTGATGCTAGGAAACCAGCAGTGGTCAAATCACCCACTAGTTCCAGGTGAACAGCCTTCGTAGCAAAGCAAACAAATACGCAGAGGTATGCTTTGGCGGGCTCTGCTCGTTTGTGGATCGGTCGTAGGTAGATCGGCCCAGCATAGTCCACTCCGATGGTCGCGAACGGTCGATTCGGTGTGATCCGCAATGATGGTAACTGCCCGATTTGTTGCTGCTCAAGTATGGGCTGTTGGCGAATGCATCGTAAGCAGTGTCTAACGACGCTTTTCACCAGATGTCGTCCGTCGAGTGGCCAAAATTCTTCGCGAATCTGGGAAAGCAGCAATCTTCCGCCACCATGTATGAGTTCTCTATGAAGGTGCTCTGCGATGCGGCGTGCGAAGATGTGCTTCTTGGGCAGAAGAATTGGATGTTTCGATTGATAAGGCAGTTGTGAGAGCTTGAGGCGCCCTCCTACTCTCATAACTCCTTCGCTGTCGATGAACGGGCTCAGACGTCTAAGTGGTGAGCGCTTTGGAACCACCTCACGCTTCCTCAACCGCTCGAGCTCCGTTGGAAATGCGTCTTGCTGTGCCAGCTTGCATAGCACAGTTTTAGCAGCTTCCATGAGGTCCGGAGTGATAGTTGATGACGCTGGGGGCTCCAATGGATCGCGGCGAGTACGGCACTTCTCCTTAGCATTGCGCACGAATCTAAGGCAATACCCAATGACGCGTAGAAGCTTGGTGTATGATGAGTACCGCTCGAACCAAGGATGCACTGTCTCGATGACGGCAACCGCTGCACTCACTTGACGAATCTCTAGCTCGGCACCATCAGCAACCGTTGGTGTTGAATTTGGCCATTCAGACGCTGGACGAATTAACCACTCTGGACCGCTGCTCCACAGTGCACTTTTCACGAAATCTGCTGCGGTCACGCCTCGTGATACCAAGTCAGCAGGATTCGAACATCCCGCAATGTGTTTCCAGGGATGGAGATGTGAGTAGGCTTGCACCTCCGCGACGCGATTGCCTACATACGTTTTCCAATTGTTGGGCGGTGAACTCAGCCAATGCAGCGTAACTGTCGAGTCGGACCAAAAATATGACTCCGCTGATTCGAGTCCCATCGCCTGCTTCACACGATCGTATAAATGCGCTCCTGTAACGGCTGCATTAAGTTCTAATCGCGGTAATGTAACCCGTTTTAGTGGTGCTAAACGTGACTTCGATGCTAATAGCGAGATTCGTACGTGTCCTTGTTTGTTTTCACAACGCGAGTAAATACATGCACCGAACGCGGCTTCAGAGGCATCACAAAACGTATGTAACTGAACGCGAGAATCAGGTAAGAGAGCGTAGCGATCACTTTTATAACCGGAAATAATTGGCCAGTCGGATTTAATGGATGTCCACTTTTTATAGATGCTGTCAGAAACAGGATTATCCCAGCCAGGCTTCTGCACCCACAATTCCTGCATCAGCAACTTAGCGCGAATGATGATCGGCGATATCAATCCTATCGGATCGAACATTCGGGAGATGCCAGAGAATATTAACCGCATTGTGGGGTAGCTAGTGTCGGCGTCGATCCGCGACTCGAAGGATAAAACGTCAGCTTCGGGCTCCCAAGCGATACCGAGTGCCTTTATCTTCTCGTCGGGCATAAATTGAAGCGTTGACTGCGTTCCGATCTGATCCTCCGTCAAACCAGAGAGCACGGCCAACTTACTAGAGGTCCATTTTCGCAGAGAGAATCCACCCTTTTTTAACAATTCATCGAGCTCCTCTCGTAGCTGCTTTGCTTGCTCCTCTGAATCAGCACCACCGATGAAGTCGTCCACGTAGAAATTTTGAACCAAAGCTTGTGCAGCATGCGGAAAGTTCGTGCCTTCATCCTCGGCCAACTGCAGCAACGTACGCGTAGCCAAAAAAGAAGATGGAGCAAGCCCGTAGGTCACCGTATTCAGCTCGTAAGTCTCCACTGAAGCATCCGGTGAGAATCGAAACAACACGCGTTGAAACCGACGGTCATCAGGATGGACTTCTATCTGCCTGTACATTTTCGCGATGTCACCAACGAGCGCTACTTTGTAGGTGCGAAAACGAAGAATTATATCCAGCAACTGGTCTTGCACTACTGGACCGACACGCAATGCATCGTTTAGCGAATATCCAGTAGATGTCTTCGCTGATCCGTCGAAAACGACCCGGAGCTTTGTCGTCGTACTAGATTCTTTCAAAACGGGATGGTGCGGTAAGTAATACCCGTGATCATTGTCTGCTGGAGACGTGGGAGTCATGTGCCCCAGTTCCAAGTACTCTTTCATGAACTTGTGGTATTCTTCTTTTAGGTCTGGATCACGTTGGAGTCTTCTTTCGAGAAGTATGAAGCGGTTCAAAGCCATATCCCTTGACAGTCCAAGTTTGTCAAAGAAATCTGGTTGCTTCGGAAGACGAACTATGTATCGACCCGATGGATCCCGCTGGGTTGTGTTTCGGTAAATAGCCTCACATTGGCGTTCTTCGGGTGAGTAGCCATCGTTGAACCATAACTCTTCTGATTTCCAAAACCGCTCGATGGATTCTTCTAGAGTTGTCATACAAATTACAGCTGTCGTGTGAGCAACATTAGAAGTGCCTTCCGAAGGCTCTGGCGATCCAATCGAACCAGTGACGACCCATCCGAATACGCTTTCCTGCAGAGTTGGAAGGGTAGGTGCTAGTTTGAGCTGGGCGCTACCTTCGAAGAAAGCAGCATAATGTCGAGCGCCAAGAATAATGTCGATTGCCGAAGATTTGTAGAACTCTGGATCGGCTAGGATCAACTCGGACGGGATGTTCCAGCTCGTCGTGTTAACGTCCCGCAGCGGCAGATTAGCCATCAACTTGTCGACAATCAAAAATTCGACACCCACTTCAAACTGTTTCGTTCGTGAGGCAATCTTCGCGTGAACGGATTCTTTCAGCGGACGGGTAGATTGGCCTGCACCCTGCAGCATAACATTAACCTTCTTTCTTTTTAGCCTCAGTCGATGAGCGAGCTGACTGCTTATCATATCAGGCTGCGAGGCACTGTCCAAAAGTGCTCGAGCTGGATGAACTAATCCGAAAGAATCAACTATATTGATGATGGCAGTTTGGAGCAAAACCTGCGTTGGTGCTCGCTCCATTGCTGCTGCGAAAGTTCGCTGAAGATTTGCCGTGTGATCGTTAGTGGCTGGTCCAATGCTCGCAGCTGGCATGGCAGTGGAGAATGTTCCGGCAGAGTGATCCTGTGACGTGTGTGAGTGCAACATAGTGTGGTGTTGTGAATTACAGTGGCGGCATTTGTACTGCGAAGTGCAGTCGCGGGCGCGGTGATTGTCTCGAAGGCAATTCAAACATAATCGTGCGTTCATTACGGTGCGATGGCGTTCGTTCGGGCTCAATGCAATGAATCGGGAACACTTTGCAATAAAATGCTCTGAATCGCACAGAGAGCATTTGCGTACAGCATTTGATGCCGCTGCAAAGCTTCCTAGCCGCGTGGGTGGCATCCGTTTTGTATGATGTTGCGCTTCGCTAAAACTGACATCCTGCTCCTTGTTCACCGATAGCGTTTCAAGCACTCGCATACGGCGCTGCAAGAAAACAATCAGGCTAGCATACGTCGGGCTTTCTTCGTTTGATGCGTGCTCCTCCCAGTCCCTCAGTGTGCTTGTTGGCAACTTGGTGCACAACAAGTGTTCCAGCAAAACACCCCATGTATCCGTCCTTTCCCCAAGATGGTCAAGGGTTTTCTTGTGCCGTTCGAACTCGTCCACTAAGAGGTGCAGTGCGGTCGCGGTTTCCCTTTTCGCGGGCGTCATAGTGAACAGTGCTTGCAAGTGACGTTTTTTCAATAAATATTCGTTGGAGTAGCGCGCCGTTAATGCCTGCCACGCTATCTCGTAATTTGCCGCGCTAATAGTGATCGCTTCTATCACTTGTGCTGCTTCACCCTTAATCGCTGCGCGCAAGTAATGAAACTTTTGGATGGCGGGAAGATCACGGTTGTCGTGAATCAGACACTCGAACGTGTCCCGAAACGTAAGCCATTCCATGTAATCCCCATGAAACTGAGGCAGTGATATGGTCGGAAGTTTAATACCAGCCAAGGAATTACCGGTGGCATTAAATGACGAGCCTTGTGAGGGTCTTTTTGCCTTCAGTTCTGCTTCCACCCGTATCAAACGAGGCTCGAAATCGGCGCGAAGAGCTTCATTTTGCTTGACCTCCTCTTCGGTTGTAGCTCCGTCTTCAAGCTCCTGCTGCAGCTTTTCAAGATCTTCACATAACCTTTCGAACTTGGATATTCTGGCTTCTACTTCAACAAGATCACGGTCTTGTTGAAAATCGCGAACGAAGCTTTCGTAACGGCTGAGTGAAACGAGAAGGATCGCTCTTCTCGACGAAAGGATGATGGGTTCCGCTGGCATTTTGAATCGAAAAACGGCGTACGTAGCGTTTATGGTATCGCGCAATAAAAACGGCCCGAAATCGCGAAGATAAAGTTAACCAACGTTCGTATTTCAAGAATCCTGGTCACGGCACCAATGTTCTTGCGCGAGTTTTCTTTCGGGGTATGTTTCGGATGGCTTCAGCTGCGTTTTATAATTACCCGGGTGATTTTTGGTGGAAGAGAGAGTTTTGCTTTATTGCAACTATCTTTTATAACCTTTTTGTAACTCCCTTTTAGTTCCCCTTTTTGACGTAACGGGTTCGGCCCTATAAATCAATTATGGCCGTAATTGCCATAATTGCCTATGTTTTTGTTTACGTGTTTAATGTCAATTTTTGCCTGATCACCTTCTAAACCTCATTTTGCATCGTCTCATTCTCTTTAAAGTCACCTTAAGCACCTTCTAAACACCATTTTGCATCGTCTCATTCTCTTTAAAGTCACCTTAAGCACCTTCTAAACCTCATTTTGCATCGTCTCATTCTCTTTAAAGTAACCTTATGCACCTTCTAAACACCATTTTGCATCGTCTCATTCTCTTTAAAGTCACTTTAAGCACCTTCTAAACCTCATTTTGCATCGTCTCATTCTCTTTAAAGTCACTTTAAGCACCTTCTAAACACCATTTTGCATCGTCTCATTCTCTTTAAAGTCACTTTAAGCACCTTCTAAACCTCATTTTGCATCGTCTCATTCTCTTTAAAGTCACCTTAAGCACCTTCTAAACACCATTTTGCATCGTCTCATTCTCTTTAAAGTCACCTTAAGCACCTTCTAAACACCATTTTGCATCGTCTCATTCTCTTTAAAGTAACCTTAAGCACCTTCTAAACACCCTTTTGCATCGTCTCATTCTCTTTAAAGTCACCTTAAGCACCTTCTAAACCTCATTTTGCATCGTCTCATTCTCTTTAAAGTCACCTTAAGCACCTTCTAAACCTCATTTTGCATCGTCTCATTCTCTTTAAAGTAACCTTAAGCACCTTCTAAACACCATTTTGCATCGTCTCATTCTCTTTAAAGTCACTTTAAGCACCTTCTAAACACCATTTTGCATCGTCTCATTCTCTTTAAAGTCACCTTAAGCACCTTCTAAACACCATTTTGCATCGTCTCATTCTCTTTAAAGTCACCTTAAGCACCTTCTAAACACCATTTTGCATCCTCTCATTCTCTTTAAAGTCACTTTAAGCACCTTCTAAACCTCATTTTGCATCGTCTCATTCTCTTTAAAGTCACCTTAAGCACCTTCTAAACACCATTTTGCATCGTCTCATTCTCTTTAAAGTCACTTTAAGCACCTTCTAAACCTCATTTTGCATCGTCTCATTCTCTTTAAAGTAACCTTAAGCACCTTCTAAACCTCATTTTGCATCGTCTCATTCTCTTTAAAGTCACCTTAAGCACCTTCTAAACCTCATTTTGCATCGTCTCATTCTCTTTAAAGTCACCTTAAGCACCTTCTAAACACCATTTTGCATCGTCTCATTCTCTTTAAAGTCACCTTAAGCACCTTCTAAACACCATTTTGCATCGTCTCATTCTCTTTAAAGTCACCTTAAGCACCTTCTAAACACCATTTTGCATCGTCTCATTCTCTTTAAAGTAACCCTAAGCACCTTCTAAACACCATTTTGCATCGTCTCATTCTCTTTAAAGTCACCTTAAGCACCTTCTAAACACCATTTTGCATCGTCTCATTCTCTTTAAAGTCACTTTAAGCACCTTCTAAACCTCATTTTGCATCGTCTCATTCTCTTTAAAGTCACCTTAAGCACCTTCTAAACACCATTTTGCATCGTCTCATTCTCTTTAAAGTCACCTTAAGCACCTTCTAAACACCATTTTGCATCGTCTCATTCTCTTTAAAGTCACCTTAAGCACCTTCTAAACCTCATTTTGCATCGTCTCATTCTCTTTAAAGTCACTTTAAGCACCTTCTAAACACCATTTTGCATCGTCTCATTCTCTTTAAAGTCACCTTAAGCACCTTCTAAACCTCATTTTGCATCGTCTCATTCTCTTTAAAGTCACTTTAAGCACCTTCTAAACCTCATTTTGCATCGTCTCATTCTCTTTAAAGTCACCTTAAGCACCTTCTAAACACCATTTTGCATCGTCTCATTCTCTTTAAAGTCACCTTAAGCACCTTCTAAACACCATTTTGCATCGTCTCATTCTCTTTAAAGTCACCTTAAGCACCTTCTAAACACCATTTTGCATCGTCTCATTCTCTTTAAAGTCACCTTAAGCACCTTCTAAACCTCATTTTGCATCGTCTCATTCTCTTTAAAGTCACCTTAAGCACCTTCTAAACACCATTTTGCATCGTCTCATTCTCTTTAAAGTAACCTTAAGCACCTTCTAAACCTCATTTTGCATCGTCTCATTCTCTTTAAAGTCACCTTAAGCACCTTCTAAACCTCATTTTGCATCGTCTCATTCTCTTTAAAGTCACCTTAAGCACCTTCTAAACACCATTTTGCATCGTCTCATTCTCTTTAAAGTAACCTTAAGCACCTTCTTAACCTCATTTTGCATCGTCTCATTCTCTTTAAAGTCACTTTAAGCACCTTCTAAACACCATTTTGCATCGTCTCATTCTCTTTAAAGTAACCTTAAGCACCTTCTAAACACCATTTTGCATCGTCTCATTCTCTTTAAAGTCACCTTAAGCACCTTCTAAACCTCATTTTGCATCGTCTCATTCTCTTTAAAGTAACCTTAAGCACCTTCTAAACACCATTTTGCATCGTCTCATTCTCTTTAAAGTAACCTTAAGCACCTTCTAAACACCATTTTGCATCGTCTCATTCTCTTTAAAGTCACTTTAAGCACCTTCTAAACCTCATTTTGCATCGTCTCATTCTCTTTAAAGTCACCTTAAGCACCTTCTAAACCTCATTTTGCATCGTCTCATTCTCTTTAAAGTCACTTTAAGCACCTTCTAAACACCCTTTTGCATCGTCTCATTCTCTTTAAAGTCACCTTAAGCACCTTCTAAACCTCATTTTGCATCGTCTCATTCTCTTTAAAGTCTTTAAAGTCACTTTAAGCACCTTCTAAACCTCATTTAGGCATCGTCTCATTCTCTTTAAAGTCACTTTAAGCACCTTCTAAACCTCATTTTGCATCGTCTCATTCTCTTTAAAGTCACCTTAAGCACCTTCTAAACACCATTTTGCATCGTCTCATTCTCTTTAAAGTCACCTTAAGCACCTTCTAAACACCATTTTTGCATCGTCTCATTCTCTTTAAAGTCACTTTAAGCACCTTCTAAACCTCATTTTGCATCGTCTCATTCTCTTTAAAGTCACCTTAAGCACCTTCTAAACCTCATTTTGCATCGTCTCATTCTCTTTTAAAGTCACTTTAAGCACCTTCTAAAACCTCATTTTGCATCGTCTCATTCTCTTTTAAAGTAACCTTAAGCACCTTCTAAACCTCATTTTGCATCGTCTCATTCTCTTTAAAGTCACCTTAAGCACCTTCTAAACACCATTTTGCATCGTCTCATTCTCTTTAAAGTCACCTTAAGCACCTTCTAAACACCATTTTTGCATCGTCTCATTCTCTTTTAAAGTCACTTTTAAGCACCTTCTAAACACCATTTTGCATCGTCTCATTCTCTTTTAAAGTCACCTTAAGCACCTTCTAAACCTCATTTTGCATCGTCTCATTCTCTTTTAAAGTCACCTTAAGCACCTTCTAAACACCATTTTGCATCGTCTCATTCTCTTTAAAGTCACTTTAAGCACCTTCTAAACCTCATTTTGCATCGTCTCATTCTCTTTAAAGTAACCTTAAGCACCTTCTAAACACCATTTTGCATCGTGCTCATTCTCTTTAAAGTCACCTTAAGCACCTTCTAAACACCATTTTGCATCGTCTCATTCTCTTTATAAGTCACCTTAAGCACCTTCTAAACACCATTTTGCATCGTCTCATTCTCTTTAAAGTCACCTTAAGCACCTTCTAAACACCCTTTTGCATCGTCTCATTCTCTTTAAAGTCACTTTAAGCACCTTCTAAACACCATTTTGCATCGTCTCATTCTCTTTAAAGTAACCTTAAGCACCTTCTAAACACCATTTTGCATCGTCTCATTCTCTTTAAAGTCACTTTAAGCACCTTCCTAAACCTCATTTTGCATCGTCTCATTCTCTTTAAAGTCACCTTAAGCACCTTCTAAACACCATTTTGCATCGTCTCATTCTCTTTAAAGTCACCTTAAGCACCTTCTAAACACCATTTTGCATCGTCTCATTCTCTTTAAAGTCACTTTAAGCACCTTCTAAACCTCATTTTGCATCGTCTCATTCTCTTTAAAGTCACTTTAAGCACCTTCTAAACACCATTTTGCATCGTCTCATTCTCTTTAAAGTCACCTTAAGCACCTTCTAAACACCATTTTGCATCGTCTCATTCTCTTTAAAGTCACCTTAAGCACCTTCTAAACCTCATTTTGCATCGTCTCATTCTCTTTAAAGTAACCTTAAGCACCTTCTAAACACCATTTTGCATCGTCTCATTCTCTTTAAAGTCACTTTAAGCACCTTCTAAACCTCATTTTGCATCGTCTCATTCTCTTTAAAGTCACCTTAAGCACCTTCTAAACACCATTTTGCATCGTCTCATTCTCTTTAAAGTCACCTTAAGCACCTTCTAAACACCATTTTGCATCGTCTCATTCTCTTTAAAGTAACCTTAAGCACCTTCTAAACCTCATTTTGCATCGTCTCATTCTCTTTAAAGTCACCTTAAGCACCTTCTAAACCTCATTTTGCATCGTCTCATTCTCTTTAAAGTCACTTTAAGCACCTTCTAAACACCATTTTGCATCGTCTCATTCTCTTTAAAGTCACCTTAAGCACCTTCTAAACCTCATTTTGCATCGTCTCATTCTCTTTAAAGTCACTTTAAGCACCTTCTAAACCTCATTTTGCATCGTCTCATTCTCTTTAAAGTCACCTTAAGCACCTTCTAAACACCATTTTGCATCGTCTCATTCTCTTTAAAGTCACCTTAAGCACCTTCTAAACACCATTTTGCATCGTCTCATTCTCTTTAAAGTCACCTTAAGCACCTTCTAAACCTCATTTTGCATCGTCTCATTCTCTTTAAAGTCACTTTAAGCACCTTCTAAACACCCTTTTGCATCGTCTCATTCTCTTTAAAGTCACTTTAAGCACCTTCTAAACCTCATTTTGCATCGTCTCATTCTCTTTAAAGTAACCTTAAGCACCTTCTAAACACCATTTTGCATCGTCTCATTCTCTTTAAAGTCACTTTAAGCACCTTCTAAACACCATTTTGCATCGTCTCATTCTCTTTAAAGTCACCTTAAGCACCTTCTAAACACCATTTTGCATCGTCTCATTCTCTTTAAAGTCTCACTTTAAGCACCTTCTAAACCTCATTTTGCATCGTCTCATTCTCTTTAAAGTCACCTTAAGCACCTTCTAAACACCATTTTGCATCGTCTCATTCTCTTTAAAGTCACCTTAAGCACCTTCTAAACACCATTTTGCATCGTCTCATTCTCTTTAAAGTAACCTTAAGCACCTTCTAAACCTCATTTTGCATCGTCTCATTCTCTTTAAAGTCACTTTAAGCACCTTCTAAACCTCATTTTGCATCGTCTCATTCTCTTTAAAGTCACTTTAAGCACCTTCTAAACACCATTTTGCATCGTCTCATTCTCTTTAAAGTCACCTTAAGCACCTTCTAAACCTCATTTTGCATCGTCTCATTCTCTTTAAAGTCACCTTAAGCACCTTCTAAACACCATTTTGCATCGTCTCATTCTCTTTAAAGTCACCTTAAGCACCTTCTAAACACCATTTTGCATCGTCTCATTCTCTTTAAAGTCACCTTAAGCACCTTCTAAACCTCATTTTGCATCGTCTCATTCTCTTTAAAGTAACCTTAAGCACCTTCTAAACACCATTTTGCATCGTCTCATTCTCTTTAAAGTAACCTTAAGCACCTTCTAAACACCATTTTGCATCGTCTCATTCTCTTTAAAGTCACTTTAAGCACCTTCTAAACCTCATTTTGCATCGTCTCATTCTCTTTAAAGTCACCTTAAGCACCTTCTAAACCTCATTTTGCATCGTCTCATTCTCTTTAAAGTCACTTTAAGCACCTTCTAAACACCATTTTGCATCGTCTCATTCTCTTTAAAGTCACCTTAAGCACCTTCTAAACCTCATTTTGCATCGTCTCATTCTCTTTAAAGTAACCTTAAGCACCTTCTAAACACCATTTTGCATCGTCTCATTCTCTTTAAAGTCACTTTAAGCACCTTCTAAACACCATTTTGCATCGTCTCATTCTCTTTAAAGTCACCTTAAGCACCTTCTAAACACCATTTTGCATCGTCTCATTCTCTTTAAAGTCACCTTAAGCACCTTCTAAACACCATTTTGCATCGTCTCATTCTCTTTAAAGTCACTTTAAGCACCTTCTAAACACCATTTTGCATCGTCTCATTCTCTTTAAAGTCACTTTAAGCACCTTCTAAACCTCATTTTGCATCGTCTCATTCTCTTTAAAGTCACCTTAAGCACCTTCTAAACACCATTTTGCATCGTCTCATTCTCTTTAAAGTCACCTTAAGCACCTTCTAAACACCATTTTGCATCGTCTCATTCTCTTTAAAGTCACCTTAAGCACCTTCTAAACACCATTTCGCATCGTCTCATTCTCTTTAAAGTCACTTTAAGCACCTTCTAAACCTCATTTTGCATCGTCTCATTCTCTTTCAAGTCACTTTAAGCACCTTCTAAACACCCTTTTGCATCGTCTCAGTCTCTTTAAAGTCACTTTAAGCACCTTCTAAACCTCATTTTGCATCGTCTCATTCTCTCTAAAGTCACCTTAAGCACCTTCTAAACACCATTTTGCATCGTCTCATTCTCTTTAAAGTAACCTTAAGCACCTTCTAAACACCATTTTGCATCGTCTCATTCTCTTTAAAGTCACTTTAAGCACCTACTAAACCTCATTTTGCATCGTCTCATTCTCTTTAAAGTCACCTTAAGCACCTTCTAAACCTCATTTTGCATCGTCTCATTCTCTTTAAAGTAACGTTAAGCACCTTCTAAACCTCATTTTGCATCGTCTCATTCTCTTTAAAGTCACTTTAAGCACCTTCTAAACCTCATTTTGCATCGTCTCATTCTCTTTCATCACCTTAAGCACCTTCTAAACACCATTTCGCATCGTCTCATTCTCTTTAAAGTCACTTTAAGCACCTTCTAAACCTCATTTTGCATCGTCTCATTCTCTTTCAAGTCACTTTAAGCACCTTCTAAACACCCTTTTGCATCGTCTCATTCTCTTTAAAGTCACTTTAAGCACCTTCTAAACCTCATTTTGCATCGTCTCATTCTCTTTAAAGTCACCTTAAGCACCTTCTAAACACCATTTTGCATCGTCTCATTCTCTTTAAAGTAACCTTAAGCACCTTCTAAACACCATTTTGCATCGTCTCATTCTCTTTAAAGTCACTTTAAGCACCTACTAAACCTCATTTTGCATCGTCTCATTCTCTTTAAAGTCACCTTAAGCACCTTCTAAACCTCATTTTGCATCGTCTCATTCTCTTTAAAGTAACGTTAAGCACCTTCTAAACCTCATTTTGCATCGTCTCATTCTCTTTAAAGTCACTTTAAGCACCTTCTAAACCTCATTTTGCATCGTCTCATTCTCTTTAAAGTCACCTTAAGCACCTTCTAAACACCATTTTGCATCGTCTCATTCTCTTTAAAGTCACCTTAAGCACCTTCTAAACACCATTTTGCATCGTCTCATTCTCTTTAAAGTCACCTTAAGCACCTTCTAAACACCATTTTGCATCGTCTCATTCTCTTTAAAGTCACCTTAAGCACCTTCTAAACACCATTTTGCATCGTCTCATTCTCTTTAAAGTCACTTTAAGCACCTTCTAAACCTCATTTTGCATCGTCTCATTCTCTTTAAAGTCACCTTAAGCACCTTCTAAACACCATTTTGCATCGTCTCATTCTCTTTAAAGTCACCTTAAGCACCTTCTAAACACCATTTTGCATCGTCTCATTCTCTTTAAAGTCACTTTAAGCACCTTCTAAACCTCATTTTGCATCGTCTCATTCTCTTTAAAGTCACTTTAAGCACCTTCTAAACACCCTTTTGCATCGTCTCATTCTCTTTAAAGTCACTTTAAGCACCTTCTAAACCTCATTTTGCATCGTCTCATTCTCTTTAAAGTCACCTTAAGCACCTTCTAAACACCATTTTGCATCGTCTCATTCTCTTTAAAGTCACTTTAAGCACCTTCTAAACCTCATTTTGCATCGTCTCATTCTCTTTAAAGTCACTTTAAGCACCTTCTAAACACCATTTTGCATCGTCTCATTCTCTTTAAAGTCACTTTAAGCAGCTTCTAAACACCATTTTGCATCGTCTCATTCTCTTTAAAGTCACTTTAAGCACCTTCTAAACACCATTTTGCATCGTCTCATTCTCTTTAAAGTCACTTTAAGCACCTTCTAAACCTCATTTTGCATCGTCTCATTCTCTTTAAAGTCACCTTAAGCACCTTCTAAACACCATTTTGCATCGTCTCATTCTCTTTAAAGTCACTTTAAGCACCTTCTAAACACCATTTTGCATCGTCTCATTCTCTTTAAAGTCACTTTAAGCACCTTCTAAACACCCTTTTGCATCGTCTCATTCTCTTTAAAGTCACTTTAAGCACCTTCTAAACCTCATTTTGCATCGTCTCATTCTCTTTAAAGTCACTTTAAGCACCTTCTAAACCTCATTTTGCATCGTCTCATTCTCTTTAAAGTCACCTTAAGCATCTTCTAAACACCATTTTGCATCGTCTCATTCTCTTTAAAGTCACTTTAAGCACCTTCTAAACACCATTTTGCATCGTCTCATTCTCTTTAAAGTAACCTTAAGCACCTTCTAAACACCATTTTGCATCGTCTCATTCTCTTTAAAGTCACTTTAAGCACCTTCTAAACCTCATTTTGCATCGTCTCATTCTCTTTAAAGTCACCTTAAGCACCTTCTAAACACCATTTTGCATCGTCTCATTCTCTTCAAAGTCCCCTTAAGCACCTTCTAAACACCATTTTGCATCGTCTCATTCTCTTTAAAGTAACCTTAAGCACCTTCTAAACCTCATTTTGCATCGTCTCATTCTCTTTAAAGTCACTTTAAGCACCTTCTAAACCTCATTTTGCATCGTCTCATCCTCTTTAAAGTCACTTTAAGCACCTTCTAAACCTCATTTTGCATCGTCTCATTCTCTTTAAAGTCACTTTAAGCACCTTCTAAACCTCATTTTGCATCGTCTCATTCTCTTTAAAGTCACCTTAAGCACCTTCTAAACACCATTTTGCATCGTCTCATTCTCTTTAAAGTCACCTTAAGCACCTTCTAAACACCATTTTGCATCGTCTCATTCTCTTTAAAGTCACTTTAAGCACCTTCTAAACCTCATTTTGCATCGTCTCATTCTCTTTAAAGTCACTTTAAGCACCTTCTAAACACCCTTTTGCATCGTCTCATTCTCTTTAAAGTAACCTTAAGCACCTTCTAAACACCATTTTGCATCGTCTCATTCTCTTTAAAGTCACTTTAAGCACCTTCTAAACCTCATTTTGCATCGTCTCATTCTCTTTAAAGTCACCTTAAGCACCTTCTAAACCTCATTTTGCATCGTCTCATTCTCTTTAAAGTCACTTTAAGCACCTTCTAAACCTCATTTTGCATCGTCTCATTCTCTTTAAAGTCACTTTAAGCACCTTCTAAACCTCATTTTGCATCGTCTCATTCTCTTTAAAGTCACCTTAAGCACCTTCTAAACACCATTTTGCATCGTCTCATTCTCTTTAAAGTAACCTTAAGCACCTTCTAAACACCATTTTGCATCGTCTCATTCTCTTTAAAGTCACTTTAAGCACCTTCTAAACACCATTTTGCATCGTCTCATTCTCTTTAAAGTCACCTTAAGCACCTTCTAAACACCATTTTGCATCGTCTCATTCTCTTTAAAGTCACTTTAAGCACCTTCTAAACACCATTTTGCATCGTCTCATTCTCTTTAAAGTCACCTTAAGCACCTTCTAAACACCATTTTGCATCGTCTCATTCTCTTTAAAGTCACCTTAAGCACCTTCTAAACACCATTTTGCATCGTCTCATTCTCTTTAAAGTCACTTTAAGCACCTTCTAAACCTCATTTTGCATCGTCTCATTCTCTTTAAAGTCACCTTAAGCACCTTCTAAACACCATTTTGCATCGTCTCATTCTCTTTAAAGTCACTTTAAGCACCTTCTAAACCTCATTTTGCATCGTCTCATTCTCTTTAAAGTCACTTTAAGCACCTTCTAAACACCATTTTGCATCGTCTCATTCTCTTTAAAGTCACTTTAAGCACCTTCTAAACCTCATTTTGCATCGTCTCATTCTCTCTAAAGTCACTTTAAGCACCTTCTAAACCTCATTTTGCATCGTCTCATTCTCCTTAAAGACACTTTAAGCACCTTCTAAACCTCATTTTGCATCGTCTCATTCTCTCTAAAGTCACTTTAAGCACCTTCTAAACCTCATTTTGCATCGTCTCATTCTCTCTAAAGTCACTTTAAGCACCTTCTAAACCTCATTTTGCATCGTCTCATTCTCTTTAAAGACACTTTAAGCACCTTCTAAACACCATTTTGCATCGTCTCATTCTCTCTAAAGTCACTTTAAGCACCTTCTAAACCTCATTTTGCATCGTCTCATTCTCTCTAAAGTCACTTTAAGCACCTTCTAAACCTCATTTTGCATCGTCTCATTCTCTCTAAAGTCACTTTAAGCACCTTCTAAACACCATTTTGCATCGTCTCATTCTCTCTAAAGTCACTTTAAGCACCTTCTAAACCTCATTTTGCATCGTCTCATTCTCTTTCAAGACACTTTAAGCACCTTCTAAACCTCATTTTGCATCGTCTCGTTCTCTCTAAAGTCACTTTAAGCACCTTCTAAACCTCATTTTGCATCGTCTCATTCTCTCTAAAGTCACTTTAAGCACCTTCTAAACCTCATTTTGCATCGTCTCATTCTCTTTAAAGTCACTTTAAGCACCTTCTAACCACCATTTTGCATCGCCTCATTCTCTCTAAAGTCACTTTAAGCACCTTCTAAACACCATTTTGCATCGTCTCATTCTCTTTCAAGACACTTTAAGCACCTTCTAAACCTCATTTTGCATCGTCTCATTCTCTCTAAAGTCACTTTAAGCACCTTCTAAACCTCATTTTGCATCGTCTCATTCTCTTTAAAGACACTTTAAGCACCTTCTAAACACCATTTTGCATCGTCTCATTCTCTCTAAAGTCACTTTAAGCACCTTCTAAACCTCATTTTGCATCGTCTCATTCTCTCTAAAGTCACTTTAAGCACCTTCTAAACCTCATTTTGCATCGTCTCATTCTCTCTAAAGTCACTTTAAGCACCTTCTAAACACCATTTTGCATCGTCTCATTCTCTCTAAAGTCACTTTAAGCACCTTCTAAACCTCATTTTGCATCGTCTCATTCTCTCTAAAGTCACTTTAAGCACCTTCTAAACCTCATTTTGCATCGTCTCGTTCTCTCTAAAGTCACTTTAAGCACCTTCTAAACCTCATTTTGCATCGTCTCATTCTCTCTAAAGTCACTTTAAGCACCTTCTAAACCTCATTTTGCATCGTCTCATTCTCTTTAAAGACACTTTAAGCACCTTCTAAACCTCATTTTGCATCGTCTCATTCTCTCTAAAGTCACTTTAAGCACCTTCTAAACCTCATTTTGCATCGTCTCATTCTCTCTAAAGTCACTTTAAGCACCTTCTAAACCTCATTTTGCATCGTCTCATTCTCTCTAAAGTCACTTTAAGCACCTTCTAAACCTCATTTTGCATCGTCTCATTCTCTCTAAAGTCACTTTAAGCACCTTCTAAACCTCATTTTGCATCGTCTCATTCTCTTTAAAGTCACTTTAAGCACCTTCTAAACCTCATTTTGCATCGTCTCATTCTCTCTAAAGTCACTTTAAGCACCTTCTAAACCTCATTTTGCATCGTCTCGTTCTCTCTAAAGTCACTTTAAGCACCTTCTAAACCTCATTTTGCATCGTCTCATTCTCTCTAAAGTCACTTTAAGCACCTTCTAAACCTCATTTTGCATCGTCTCATTCTCTTTAAAGACACTTTAAGCACCTTCTAAACCTCATTTTGCATCGTCTCATTCTCTCTAAAGTCACTTTAAGCACCTTCTAAACCTCATTTTGCATCGTCTCATTCTCTCTAAAGTCACTTTAAGCACCTTCTAAACCTCATTTTGCATCGTCTCATTCTCTCTAAAGTCACTTTAAGCACCTTCTAAACCTCATTTTGCATCGTCTCATTCTCTCTAAAGTCACTTTAAGCACCTTCTAAACCTCATTTTGCATCGTCTCATTCTCTCTAAAGTCACTTTAAGCACCTTCTAAACACCATTTTGCATCGTCTCATTCTCTCTAAAGTCACTTTAAGCACCTTCTAAACCTCATTTTGCATCGTCTCATTCTCTTTAAAGTCACTTTAAGCACCTTCTAAACACCATTTTGCATCGTCTCATTTTCTCTAAAGTCACTTTAAGCACCTTCTAACCCTCATTTTGCATCGTCTCATTCTCTTTAAAGACACTTTAAGCACCTTCTAAACCTCATTTTGCATCGTCTCATGCCCTCTAAAGTCACTTTAAGCACCTTCTAAACCTCATTTTGCATCGTCTCATTCTCTCTAAAGTCACTTTAAGCACCTTCTAAACCTCATTTTGCATCGTCTCATTCTCTCTAAAGTCACTTTAAGCACCTTCTAAACCTCATTTTGCATCGTCTCATTCTCTTAAAAGACACTTTAAGCACCTTCTAAACCTCATTTTGCATCGTCTCATTCTCTTTAAAGACACTTTAAGCACCTTCTAAACCTCATTTTGCATCGTCTCATTCTCTTTAAAGACACTTTAAGCACCTTCTAAACCTCATTTTGCATCGTCTCATTCTCTCTAAAGTCACTTTAAGCACCTTCTAAACCTCATTTTGCATCGTCTCATTCTCTCTAAAGTCACTTTAAGCACCTTCTAAACACCATTTTGCATCGTCTCAATCTCTCTACAGTCACTTTAAGCACCTTCTAAACCTCATTTTGCATCGTTTCATTCTCTCTAAAGTCACTTTAAGCACCTTCTAAACCTCATTTTGCATCGTCTCATTCTCTTTCAAGACACTTTAAGCACCTTCTAAACACCATTTTGCATCGTCTCATTCTCTCTAAAGTCACTGTAAGCACCTTCTAAACACCATTTTGCATCGTCTCATTCTCTCTTAAGTCACTTTAAGCACCATCTAAACACCATTTTGCATCGTCTCATTCTCTCTAAAGTCACTTTAAGCACCTTCTAAACCTCATTTTGCATCGTCTCATTCGCTTTAAAGACACTTTAAGCACCTTCTAAACCTCATTTTGCATCGTCTCATTCTCTCTAAAGTCACTTTAAGCACCTTCTAAACCTCATTTTGCATCGTCTCATTCTCTCTAAAGTCACTTTAAGCACCTTCTAAACCTCATTTTGCATCGTCTCATTCTCTCTAAAGTCACTTTAAGCACCTTCTAAACACCATTTTGCATCGTCTCATTCTCTCTAAAGTCACTTTAAGCACCTTCTAAACCTCATTTTGCATCGTCTCATTCTCTCTAAAGTCACTTTAAGCACCTTCTAAACCTCATTTTGCATCGTCTCATTCTCTCTAAAGTCACTTTAAGCACCTTCTAAACACCATTTTGCATCGTCTCATTCTCTCTAAAGTCACTTTAAGCACCTTCTAAACCTCATTTTGCATCGTCTCATTCTCTTTAAAGTCACTTTAAGCACCTTCTAAACACCATTTTGCATCGTCTCATTCTCTCTAAAGTCACTTTAAGCACCTTCTAACCCTCATTTTGCATCGTCTCATTCTCTTTAAAGACACTTTAAGCACCTTCTAAACCTCATTTTGCATCGTCTCATGCCCTCTAAAGTCACATTAAGCACCTTCTAAACCTCATTTTGCATCGTCTCATTCTCTCTAAAGTCACTTTAAGCACCTTCTAAACCTCATTTTGCATCGTCTCATTCTCTTTAAAGTCACTTTAAGCACCTTCTAAACACCATTTTGCATCGTCTCATTCGCTCTAAAGTCACTTTAAGCACCTTCTAACCCTCATTTTGCATCGTCTCATTCTCTTTAAAGACACTTTAAGCACCTTCTAAACCTCATTTTGCATCGTCTCATGCCCTCTAAAGTCACTTTAAGCACCTTCTAAACCTCATTTTGCATCGTCTCATTCTCTCTTAAGTTACTTTAAGCACCTTCTAAACCTCATTTTGCATCGTCTCATTCTCTTTAAAGACACTTTAAGCACCTTCTAAACCTCATTTTGCATCGTCTCATTCTCTCTAAAGTCACTTTAAGCACCTTCTAAACCTCATTTTGCATCGTCTCATTCTCTCTAAAGTCACCTTAAGCACCTTCTAAACACCATTTTGCATCGTCTCATTCTCTTTCAAGACACTTTAAGCACCTTCTAAACCTCATTTTGCATCGTCTCATTCTCTCTAAAGTCACTTTAAGCACCTTCTAAACCTCATTTTGCATCGTCTCATTCTCTCTAAAGTCACTTTAAGCACCTTCTAAACCTCATTTTGCATCGTCTCATTCTCTCTAAAGTCACTTTAAGCACCTTCTAAACCTCATTTTGCATCGTCTCATTCTCTTTAAAGACACTTTAAGCACCTTCTAAACACCATTTTGCATCGTCTCATTCTCTCTAAAGTCACTTTAAGCACCTTCTAAACCTCATTTTGCATCGTCTCATTCTCTTTCAAGACACTTTAAGCACCTTCTAAACCTCATTTTGCATCGTCTCATTCTCTCTAAAGTCACTTTAAGCACCTTCTAAACCTCATTTTGCATCGTCTCATTCTCTCTAAAGTCACTTTAAGCACCTTCTAAACCTCATTTTGCATCGTCTCCAAGCACCTTCTAAACACCATTTTGCATCGTCTCATTCTCTCTAAAGTCACTTTAAGCACCTTCTAAACACCATTTTGCATCGTCTCATTCTCTCTAAAGTCACTTTAAGCACCTTCTAAACACCATTTTGCATCGTCTCATTCTCTCTAAAGTCACTTTAAGCACCTTCTAAACACCATTTTGCATCGTCTCATTCTCTCTAAAGTCACTTTAAGCACCTTCTAAACCTCATTTTGCATCGTCTCATTCTCTTTAAAGTCACTTTAAGCACCTTCTAAACCTCATTTTGCATCGTCTCATTCTCTCTAAAGTCACTTTAAGCACCTTCTAAACACCATTTTGCATCGTCTCATTCTCTCTAAAGTCACTTTAAGCACCTTCTAAACCTCATTTTGCATCGTCTCATTCTCTCTAAAGTCACTTTAAGCACCTTCTAAACACCATTTTGCATCGTCTCATTCTCTCTAAAGTCACTTTAAGCACCTTCTAAACCTCATTTTGCATCGTCTCATTCTCTCTAAAGTCACTTTAAGCACCTTCTAAACCTCATTTTGCATCGTCTCATTCTCTCTAAAGTCACTTTAAGCACCTTCTAAACCTCATTTTGCATCGTCTCATTCTCTTTAAAGACACTTTAAGCACCTTCTAAACCTCATTCTGCATCGTCTCATTCTCTCTAAAGTCACTTTAAGCACCTTCTAAACCTCATTTTGCATCGTCTCATTCTCTCTAAAGTCACTTTAAGCACCTTCTAAACACCATTTTGCATCGTCTCATTCTCTCTAAAGTCACTTTAAGCACCTTCTAAACCTCATTTTGCATCGTCTCATTCTCTCTAAAGTCACTTTAAGCACCTTCTAAACACCATTTTGCATCGTCTCATTCTCTCTAAAGTCACTTTAAGCACCTTCTAAACCTCATTTTGCATCGTCTCATTCTCTTTAAAGTCACTTTAAGCACCTTCTAAACCTCATTTTGCATTGTCTCATTCTCTTTCAAGACACTTTAAGCACCTTCTAAACCTCATTTTGCATCGTCTCATTCTCTCTAAAGTCACTTTAAGCATCTTCTAAACCTCATTTTGCATCGTCTCATTCTCTCTAAAGTCACTTTAAGCACCTTCTAAACACCATTTTGCATCGTCTCATTCTCTCTAAAGTCACTTTAAGCACCTTCTAAACCTCATTTTGCATCGTCTCATTCTCTTTAAAGACACTTTAAGCACCTTCTAAAACTCATTTTGCATCGTCTCATTCTCTTTAAAGTCACTTTAAGCACCTTCTAAACCTCATTTTGCATCGTCTCATTCTCTCTAAAGTCACTTTAAGCACCTTCTAAACCTCATTTTGCATCGTCTCATTCTCTCTAAAGTCACTTTAAGCACCTTCTAAACCTCATTTTGCATCGTCTCATTCTCTTTCAAGACACTTTAAGCACCTTCTAAACCTCATTTTGCATCGTCTCATTCTCTCTAAAGTCACTTTAAGCACCTTCTTAACACCATTTTGCATCGTCTCATTCTCTTTCAAGACACTTTAAGCACCTTCTAAACCTAATTTTGCATCGTCTCATGCTCTTTAAAGTCACTTTAAGCACCTTCTAAACACCATTTTGCATCCTCTCATTCTCTCTAAAATCACTTTAAGCACCTTCTAAACCTCATTTTGCATCGTCTCATTCTCTCTAAAGTCACTTTAAGCACCTTCTAAACCTCATTTTGCATCGTCTCATTCTCTCTAAAGTCACTTTAAGCACCTTCTAAACCTCATTTTGCATCGTCTCATTCTCTCTAAAGTCACTTTAAGCACCTTCTAAACACCATTTTGCATCGTCTCATTCTCTCTAAAGTCACTTTAAGCACCTTCTAAACCTCATTTTGCATCGTCTCATTCTCTTTAAAGACACTTTAAGCACCTTCTAAACCTCATTTTGCATCGTCTCATTCTCTCTAAAGTCACTTTAAGCACCTTCTAAACCTCATTTTGCATCGTCTCATTCTCTCTAAAGTCACTTTAAGCACCTTCTAAACCTTATTTTGCATCGTCTCATTCTCTTTCAAGACACTTTAAGCACCTTCTAAACCTCATTTTGCATCGTCTCATTCTCTTTAAAGACACTTTAAGCACCTTCTAAACCTCATTTTGCATCGTCTCATTCTCTCTAAAGTCACTTTAAGCACCTTTTAAACCTCATTTTGCATCGTCTCATTCTCTCTAAAGTCACTTTAAGCACCTTCTAAACCTCATTTTGCATCGTCTCATTCTCTCTAAAGTCACTTTAAGCACCTTCTAAACACCATTTTGCATCGCCTCATTCTCTCTAAAGTCACTTTAAGCACCTTCTAAACCTCATTTTGCATCGTCTCATTCTCTCTAAAGTCACTTTAAGCACCTTCTAAACCTCATTTTGCATCGTCTCATTCTCTCTAAAGTCACTTTAAGCACCTTCTAAACCTCATTTTGCATCGTCTCATTCTCTCTTAAGTCACTTTAAGCACCTTCTAAACACCATTTTGCATCGTCTCATTCTCTCTAAAGTCACTTTAAGCACCTTCTAAACCTCATTTTGCATCGTCTTATTCTCTTTAAAGACACTTTAAGCACCTTCTAAACCTCATTTTGCATCGTCTCATTCTCTTTCAAGACACTTTAAGCACCTTCTAAACCTCATTTTGCATCGTCTCATTCTCTTTAAAGACACTTTAAGCACCTTCTAAACCTCATTTTGCATCGTCTCATTCTCTCTAAAGTCACTTTAAGCACCTTCTAAACCTCATTTTGCATCGTCTCATTCTCTCTAAAGTCACTTTAAGCACCTTCTAAACCTCATTTTGCATCGTCTCATTCTCTTTCAAGACACTTTAAGCACCTTCTAAACCTCATTTTGCATCGTCTCGTTCTCTCTAAAGTCACTTTAAGCACCTTGTAAACACCATTTTGCATCGTCTCATTCTCTCTAAAGTCACTTTAAGCACCTTCTAAACCTCATTTTGCATCGTCTCATTCTCTTTCAAGACACTTTAAGCACCTTCTAAACCTCATTTTGCATCGTCTCATTCTCTTTAAAGACACTTTAAGCACCTTCTAAACCTCATTTTGCATCGTCTCATTCTCTCTAAAGTCACTTTAAGCACCTTCTAAACACCATTTTGCATCGTCTCATTCTCTCTAAAGTCACTTTAAGCACCTTCTAAACACCATTTTGCATCGTCTCATTCTCTCTAAAGTCACTTTCAGCACCTTCTAAACCTCATTTTGCATCGTCTCATTCTCTTTACAGACACTTTAAGCACCTTCTAAACCTCATTTTGCATCGTCTCATTCTCTCTTAAGTTACTTTAAGCACCTTCTAAACCTCATTTTGCATCGTCTCATTCTCTCTAAAGTCACTTTAAGCACCTTCTAAACCTCATTTTGCATCGTCTCATTCTCTCTAAAGTCACTTTAAGCACCTTCTAAACCTCATTTTGCATCGTCTCATTCTCTTTCAAGACACTTTAAGCACCTTCTAAACCTCATTTTGCATCGTCTCATTCTCTCTTAAGTTACTTTAAGCACCTTCTAAACCTCATTTTGCATCGTCTCATTCTCTCTAAAGTCACTTTAAGCACCTTCTAAACCTCATTTTGCATCGTCTCATTCTCTTTAAAGACACTTTAAGCACCTTCTAAACCTCATTTTGCATCGTCTCATTCTCTCTAAAGTCACTTTAAGCACCTTCTAAACCTCATTTTGCATCGTCTCATTCTCTCTAAAGTCACTTTAAGCACCTTCTAAACACCATTTTGCATCGCCTCATTCTCTCTATAGTCACTTTAAGCACCTTCTAAACCTCATTTTGCATCGTCTCATTCTCTCTAAAGTCACTTTAAGCACCTTCTAAACACCATTTTGCATCGTCTCATTCTCTCTAAAGTCACTTTAAGCACCTTCTAAACCTCATTTTGCATCGTCTCATTCTCTCTTAAGTCACTTTAAGCACCTTCTAAACACCATTTTGCATCGTCTCATTCTCTCTAAAGTCACTTTAAGCACCTTCTAAACCTCATTTTGCATCGTCTTACTCTCTCTAAAGTCACTTTAAGCACCTTCTAAACCTCATTTTGCATCGTCTCATTCTCTTTAAAGACACTTTAAGCACCTTCTAAACCTCATTTTGCATCGTCTCATTCTCTCTAAAGTCACTTTAAGCACCTTCTAAACCTCATTTTGCATCGTCTCATTCTCTCTTAAGTCACTTTAAGCACCTTCTAAACACCATTTTGCATCGTCTCATTCTCTGTAAAGTCACTTTAAGCACCTTCTAAACCTCATTTTGCATCGTCTTATTCTCTCTAAAGTCACTTTAAGCACCTTCTAAACCTCATTTTGCATCGTCTCATTCTCTTTCAAGACACTTTAAGCACCTTCTAAACCTCATTTTGCATCGTCTCATTCTCTCTAAAGTCACTTTAAGCACCTTCTAAACCTCATTTTGCATCGTCTCATTCTCTCTAAAGTCACTTTAAGCACCTTCTAAACCTCATTTTGCATCGTCTCATTCTCTTTCAAGACACTTTAAGCACCTTCTAAACCTCATTTTGCATCGTCTCGTTCTCTCTAAAGTCACTTTAAGCACCTTCTAAACCTCATTTTGCATCGTCTCATTCTCTCTAAAGTCACTTTAAGCACCTTCTAAACCTCATTTTGCATCGTCTTATTCTCTTTAAAGACACTTTAAGCACCTTCTAAACCTCATTTTGCATCGTCTCATTCTCTTTCAAGACACTTTAAGCACCTTCTAAACCTCATTTTGCATCGTCTCATTCTCTTTAAAGACACTTTAAGCACCTTCTAAACCTCATTTTGCATCGTCTCATTCTCTCTAAAGTCACTTTAAGCACCTTCTAAACCTCATTTTGCATCGTCTTATTCTCTTTAAAGACACTTTAAGCACCTTCTAAACCTCATTTTGCATCGTCTCATTCTCTTTCAAGACACTTTAAGCACCTTCTAAACCTCATTTTGCATCGTCTCATTTTCTTTAAAGACACTTTAAGCACCTTCTAAACCTCATTTTGCATCGTCTCATTCTCTCTAAAGTCACTTTAAGCACCTTCTAAACACCATTTTGCATCGCCTCATTCTCTCTAAAGTCACTTTAAGCACCTTCTAAACCTCATTTTGCATCGTCTTATTCTCTTTAAAGACACTTTAAGCACCTTCTAAACCTCATTTTGCATCGTCTCATTCTCTTTAAAGACACTTTAAGCACCTTCTAAACCTCATTTTGCATCGTCTCATTCTCTTTAAAGACACTTTAAGCACCTTCTAAACCTCATTTTGCATCGTCTCATTCTCTCTAAAGTCACTTTAAGCACCTTCTAAACCTCATTTTGCATCGTCTCATTCTCTCTAAAGTCACTTTAAGCACCTTCTAAACCTCATTTTGCATCGTCTCATTCTCTTTCAAGACACTTTAAGCACCTTCTAAACCTCATTTTGCATCGTCTCGTTCTCTCTAAAGTCACTTTAAGCACCTTCTAAACACCATTTTGCATCGTCTCATTCTCTCTAAAGTCACTTTAAGCACCTTCTAAACCTCATTTTGCATCGTCTCATTCTCTTTCAAGACACTTTAAGCACCTTCTAAACCTAATTTTGCATCGTCTCATTCTCTTTAAAGACACTTGAAGCACCTTCTAAACCTCATTTTGCATCGTCTCATTCTCTCTAAAGTCACTTTAAGCACCTTCTAAACACCATTTTGCATCGTCTCATTCTCTCTAAAGTCACTTTAAGCACCTTCTAAACCTCATTTTGCATCGTCTCATTCTCTCTAAAGTCACTTTCAGCACCTTCTAAACCTCATTTTGCATCGTCTCATTCTCTTTAAAGTCACTTAAAGCACCTTCTAAACCACATTTTGCATCGTCTCATTCTCTCTTAAGTCACTTTAAGCACCTTCTAAACCTCATTTTGCATCGTCTCATTCTCTCTAAAGTCACTTTAAGCACCTTCTAAACCTCATTTTGCATCGTCTCATTCTCTCTAAAGTCACTTTAAGCACCTTCTAAACCTCATTTTGCATCGTCTCATTCTCTTTCAAGACACTTTAAGCACCTTCTAAACCTAATTTTGCATCGTCTCATTCTCTCTAAAGTCACTTTAAGCACCTTCTAAACACCATTTTGCATCGTCTCATTCTCTCTAAAGTCACTTTAAGCACCTTCTAAACCTCATTTTGCATCGTCTCATTCTCTCTAAAGTCACTTTAAGCACCTTCTAAACCTCATTTTGCATCGTCTCATTCTCTTTAAAGTCACCTTAAGCACCTTCTAAACACCATTTTGCATCGTCTCATTCTCTCCAAAGTCACTTTAAGCACCTTCTAAACACCATTTTGCATCGCCTCATTCTCTCTAAAGTCACTTTAAGCACCTTCTAAACCTCATTATGCATCGTCTCATTCTCTCTAAAGTCACTTTAAGCACCTTCTAAACCTCATTTTGCATCGTCTCATTCTCTCTAAAGTCACTTTAAGCACCTTCTAAACCTCATTTTGCATCGTCTCATTCTCTCTTAAGTCACTTTAAGCACCATCTAAACACCATTTTGCATCGTCTCATTCTCTCTAAAGTCACTTTAAGCACCTTCTAAACCTCATTTTGCATCGTCTCATTCTCTTTAAAGACACTTTAAGCACCTTCTAAACCTCATTTTGCATCGTCTCATTCTCTTTCAAGACACTTTAAGCACCTTCTAAACCTCATTTTGCATCGTCTCATTCTCTTTAAAGACACTTTAAGCACCTTCTAAACCTCATTTTGCATCGTCTCATTCTCTCTAAAGTCACTTTAAGCACCTTCTAAACCTCATTTTGCATCGTCTCATTCTCTCTAAAGTCACTTTAAGCACCTTCTAAACCTCATTTTGCATCGTCTCATTCTCTTTCAAGACACTTTAAGCACCTTCTAAACCTCATTTTGCATCGTCTCGTTCTCTCTAAAGTCACTTTAAGCACCTTCTAAACCTCATTTTGCATCGTCTCATTCTCTCTAAAGTCACTTTCAGCACCTTCTAAACCTCATTTTGCATCGTCTCATACTCTTTACAGACACTTTAAGCACCTTCTAAACCTCATTTTGCATCGTCTCATTCTCTCTTAAGTTACTTTAAGCACCTTCTAAACCTCATTTTGCATCGTCTCATTCTCTCTAAAGTCACTTTAAGCACCTTCTAAACCTCATTTTGCATCGTCTCATTCTCTCTAAAGTCACTTTAAGCACCTTCTAAACCTCATTTTGCATCGTCTCATTCTCTTTCAAGACACTGTAAGCACCTTCTAAACCTCATTTTGCATCGTCTCATTCTCTTTCAAGACACTTTAAGCACCTTCTAAACCTCATTTTGCATCGTCTCGTTCTCTCTAAAGTCACTTTAAGCACCTTCTAAACACCATTTTGCATCGTCTCATTCTCTCTAAAGTCACTTTAAGCACCTTCTAAACCTCATTTTGCATCGTCTCATTCTCTCTAAAGTCACTTTCAGCACCTTCTAAACCTCATTTTGCATCGTCTCATTCTCTTTACAGACACTTTAAGCACCTTCTAAACCTCATTTTGCATCGTCTCATTCTCTCTTAAGTTACTTTAAGCACCTTCTAAACCTCATTTTGCATCGTCTCATTCTCTCTAAAGTCACTTTAAGCACCTTCTAAACCTCATTTTGCATCGTCTCATTCTCTCTAAAGTCACTTTAAGCACCTTCTAAACCTCATTTTGCATCGTCTCATTCTCTCTAAAGACACTTTAAGCACCTTCTAAACCTAATTTTGCATCGTCTCATTCTCTCTAAAGTCACTTTAAGCACCTTCTAAACCTCATTTTGCATCGTCTCATTCTCTCTAAAGTCACTTTAAGAACCTTCTAAACCTCATTTTGCATCGTCTCATTCTCTCTAAAGTCACTTTAAGCACCTTCTAAACACCATTTTGCATCGCCTCATTCTCTCTAAAGTCACTTTAAGCACCTTCTAAACCTCATTTTGCATCGTCTCATTCTCTCTAAAGTCACTTTAAGCACCTTCTAAACCTCATTTTGCATCGTCTCATTCTCTCTAAAGTCACTTTAAGCACCTTCTAAACCTCATTTTGCATCGTCTCATTATCTCTTAAGTCACTTTAAGCACCTTCTAAACACCATTTTGCATCGTCTCATTCTCTCTAAAGTCACTTTAAGCACCTTCTAAACCTCATTTTGCATCGTCTTATTCTCTCTAAAGTCACTTTAAGCACCTTCTAAACCTCATTTTGCATCGTCTCATTCTCTTTAAAGACACTTTAAGCACCTTCTAAACCTCATTTTGCATCGTCTCATTCTCTCTAAAGTCACTTTAAGCACCTTCTAAACCTCATTTTGCATCGTCTCATTATCTCTTAAGTCACTTTAAGCACCTTCTAAACACCATTTTGCATCGTCTCATTCTCTCTAAAGTCACTTTAAGCACCTTCTAAACCTCATTTTGCATCGTCTTATTCTCTCTAAAGTCACTTTAAGCACCTTCTAAACCTCATTTTGCATCGTCTCATTCTCTTTCAAGACACTTTAAGCACCTTCTAAACCTCATTTTGCATCGTCTCATTCTCTTTAAAGACACTTTAAGCACCTTCTAAACCTCATTTTGCATCGTCTCATTCTCTCTAAAGTCACTTTAAGCACCTTCTAAACACCATTTTGCATCGTCTCATTCTCTCTAAAGTCACTTTAAGCACCTTCTAAACCTCATTTTGCATCGTCTCATTCTCTCTAAAGTCACTTTCAGCACCTTCTAAACCTCATTTTGCATCGTCTCATTCTCTTTAAAGACACTTTAAGCACCTTCTAAACCTCATTTTGCATCGTCGCATTCTCTCTAAAGTCACTTTAAGCACCTTCTAAACCTCATTTTGCATCGTCTCATTCTCTCTAAAGTCACTTTAAGCACCTTCTAAACCTCATTTTGCATCGTCTCATTCTCTCTTAAGTCACTTTAAGCACCATCTAAACACCATTTTGCATCGTCTCATTCTCTCTAAAGTCACTTTAAGCACCTTCTAAACCTCATTTTGCATCGTCTCATTCTCTTTAAAGACACTTTAAGCACCTTCTAAACCTCATTTTGCATCGTCTCATTCTCTTTCAAGACACTTTAAGCACCTTCTAAACCTCATTTTGCATCGTCTCATTCTCTTTAAAGACACTTTAAGCACCTTCTAAACCTCATTTTGCATCGTCTCATTCTCTCTAAAGTCACTTTAAGCACCTTCTAAACCTCATTTTGCATCGTCTCATTCTCTCTAAAGTCACTTTAAGCACCTTCTAAACCTCATTTTGCATCGTCTCATTCTCTTTCAAGACACTTTAAGCACCTTCTAAACCTCATTTTGCATCGTCTCGTTCTCTCTAAAGTCACTTTAAGCACCTTCTAAACCTCATTTTGCATCGTCTCATTCTCTCTAAAGTCACTTTCAGCACCTTCTAAACCTCATTTTGCATCGTCTCATTCTCTTTACAGACACTTTAAGCACCTTCTAAACCTCATTTTGCATCGTCTCATTCTCTCTTAAGTTACTTTAAGCACCTTCTAAACCTCATTTTGCATCGTCTCATTCTCTCTAAAGTCACTTTAAGCACCTTCTAAACCTCATTTTGCATCGTCTCATTCTCTCTAAAGTCACTTTAAGCACCTTCTAAACCTCATTTTGCATCGTCTCATTCTCTTTCAAGACACTTTAAGCACCTTCTAAACCTCATTTTGCATCGTCTCATTCTCTTTCAAGACACTTTAAGCACCTTCTAAACCTCATTTTGCATCGTCTCGTTCTCTCTAAAGTCACTTTAAGCACCTTCTAAACACCATTTTGCATCGTCTCATTCTCTCTAAAGTCACTTTAAGCACCTTCTAAACCTCATTTTGCATCGTCTCATTCTCTTTCAAGACACTTTAAGCACCTTCTAAACCTCATTTTGCATCGTCTCATTCTCTTTAAAGACACTTTAAGCACCTTCTAAACCTCATTTTGCATCGTCTCATTCTCTCTAAAGTCACTTTAAGCACCTTCTAAACACCATTTTGCATCGTCTCATTCTCTCTAAAGTCACTTTAAGCACCTTCTAAACCTCATTTTGCATCGTCTCATTCTCTCTAAAGTCACTTTCAGCACCTTCTAAACCTCATTTTGCATCGTCTCATTCTCTTTACAGACACTTTAAGCACCTTCTAAACCTCATTTTGCATCGTCTCATTCTCTCTTAAGTTACTTTAAGCACCTTCTAAACCTCATTTTGCATCGTCTCATTCTCTCTAAAGTCACTTTAAGCACCTTCTAAACCTCATTTTGCATCGTCTCATTCTCTCTAAAGTCACTTTAAGCACCTTCTAAACCTCATTTTGCATCGTCTCATTCTCTCTAAAGACACTTTAAGCACCTTCTAAACCTAATTTTGCATCGTCTCATTCTCTCTAAAGTCACTTTAAGCACCTTCTAAACCTCATTTTGCATCGTCTCATTCTCTCTAAAGTCACTTTAAGCACCTTCTAAACCTCATTTTTCATCGTCTCATTCTCTCTAAAGTCACTTTAAGCACCTTCTAAACACCATTTTGCATCGCCTCATTCTCTCTAAAGTCACTTTAAGCACCTTCTAAACCTCATTTTGCATCGTCTCATTCTCTCTAAAGTCACTTTAAGCACCTTCTAAACCTCATTTTGCATCGTCTCATTCTCTCTAAAGTCACTTTAAGCACCTTCTAAACCTCATTTTGCATCGTCTCATTCTCTCTAAAGTCACTTTAAGCACCTTCTAAACCTCATTTTGCATCGTCTCATTCTCTCTAAAGTCACTTTAAGCACCTTCTAAACACCATTTTGCATCGCCTCATTCTCTCTAAAGTCACTTTAAGCACCTTCTAAACCTCATTTTGCATCGTCTTATTCTCTTTAAAGACACTTTAAGCACCTTCTAAACCTCATTTTGCATCGTCTCATTCTCTTTCAAGACACTTTAAGCACCTTCTAAACCTCATTTTGCATCGTCTCATTCTCTTTAAAGACACTTTAAGCACCTTCTAAACCTCATTTTGCATCGTCTCATTCTTTCTAAAGTCACTTTAAGCACCTTCTAAACCTCATTTTGCATCGTCTCATTCTCTCTAAAGTCACTTTAAGCACCTTCTAAACCTCATTTTGCATCGTCTCATTCTCTTTCAAGACACTTTAAGCACCTTCTAAACCTCATTTTGCATCGTCTCGTTCTCTCTAAAGTCACTTTAAGCACCTTCTAAACCTCATTTTGCATCGTCTCATTCTCTCTAAAGTCACTTTCAGCACCTTCTAAACCTCATTTTGCATCGTCTCATTCTCTTTACAGACACTTTAAGCACCTTCTAAACCTCATTTTGCATCGTCTCATTCTCTCTTAAGTTACTTTAAGCACCTTCTAAACCTCATTTTGCATCGTCTCATTCTCTCTAAAGTCACTTTAAGCACCTTCTAAACCTCATTTTGCATCGTCTCATTCTCTCTAAAGTCACTTTAAGCACCTTCTAAACCTCATTTTGCATCGTCTCATTCTCTTTCAAGACACTTTAAGCACCTTCTAAACCTCATTTTGCATCGTCTCATTCTCTTTCAAGACACTTTAAGCACCTTCTAAACCTCATTTTGCATCGTCTCATTCTCTCTTAAGTTACTTTAAGCACCTTCTAAACCTCATTTTGCATCGTCTCATTCTCTCTAAAGTCACTTTAAGCACCTTCTAAACCTCATTTTGCATCGTCTCATTCTCTTTCAAGACACTTTAAGCACCTTCTAAACCTCATTTTGCATCGTCTCATTCTCTTTAAAGACACTTTAAGCACCTTCTAAACCTCATTTTGCATCGTCTCATTCTCTCTAAAGTCACTTTAAGCACCTTCTAAACACCATTTTGCATCGTCTCATTCTCTCTAAAGTCACTTTAAGCACCTTCTAAACCTCATTTTGCATCGTCTCATTCTCTCTAAAGTCACTTTCAGCACCTTCTAAACCTCATTTTGCATCGTCTCATTCTCTTTACAGACACTTTAAGCACCTTCTAAACCTCATTTTGCATCGTCTCATTCTGTCTTAAGTTACTTTAAGCACCTTCTAAACCTCATTTTCCATCGTCTCATTCTCTCTAAAGTCACTTTAAGCACCTTCTAAACCTCATTTTGCATCGTCTCATTCTCTCTAAAGTCACTTTAAGCACCTTCTAAACCTCATTTTGCATCGTCTCATTCTCTCTAAAGACACTTTAAGCACCTTCTAAACCTAATTTTGCATCGTCTCATTCTCTCTAAAGTCACTTTAAGCACCTTCTAAACCTCATTTTGCATCGTCTCATTCTCTCTAAAGTCACTTTAAGCACCTTTTAAACCTCATTTTGCATCGTCTCATTCTCTCTAAAGTCACTTTAAGCACCTTCTAAACACCATTTTGCATCGCCTCATTCTCTCTAAAGTCACTTTAAGCACCTTCTAAACCTCATTTTGCATCGTCTCATTCTCTCTAAAGTCACTTTAAGCACCTTCTAAACCTCATTTTGCATCGTCTCATTCTCTCTAAAGTCACTTTAAGCACCTTCTAAACCTCATTTTGCATCGTCTCATTCTCTCTAAAGTCACTTTAAGCACCTTCTAAACCTCATTTTGCATCGTCTCATTCTCTCTAAAGTCACTTTAAGCACCTTCTAAACACCATTTTGCATCGCCTCATTCTCTCTAAAGTCACTTTAAGCACCTTCTAAACCTCATTTTGCATCGTCTTATTCTCTTTAAAGACACTTTAAGCACCTTCTAAACCTCATTTTGCATCGTCTTATTCTCTTTAAAGACACTTTAAGCACCTGCTAAACCTCATTTTGCATCGTCTCATTCTCTTTAAAGACACTTTAAGCACCTTCTAAACCTCATTTTGCATCGTCTCATTCTTTCTAAAGTCACTTTAAGCACCTTCTAAACCTCATTTTGCATCGTCTCATTCTCTCTAAAGTCACTTTAAGCACCTTCTAAACCTCATTTTGCATCGTCTCATTCTCTTTCAAGACACTTTAAGCACCTTCTAAACCTCATTTTGCATCGTCTCGTTCTCTCTAAAGTCACTTTAAGCACCTTCTAAACACCATTTTGCATCGTCTCATTCTCTCTAAAGTCACTTTAAGCACCTTCTAAACCTCATTTTGCATCGTCTCATTCTCTTTCAAGACACTTTAAGCACCTTCTAAACCTCATTTTGCATCGTCTCATTCTCTTTAAAGACACTTTAAGCACCTTCTAAACCTCATTTTGCATCGTCTCATTCTCTCTAAAGTCACTTTAAGCACCTTCTAAACACCATTTTGCATCGTCTCATTCTCTCTAAAGTCACTTTAAGCACCTTCTAAACCTCATTTTGCATCGTCTCATTCTCTCTAAAGTCACTTTCAGCACCTTCTAAACCTCATTTTGCATCGTCTCATTCTCTTTAAAGTCACTTAAAGCACCTTCTAAACCACATTTTGCATCGTCTCATTCTCTCTTAAGTCACTTTAAGCACCTTCTAAACCTCATTTTGCATCGTCTTATTCTCTCTAAAGTCACTTTAAGCACCTTCTAAACCTCATTTTGCATCGTCTCATTCTCTCTAAAGTCACTTTAAGCACCTTCTAAACCTCATTTTGCATCGTCTCATTCTCTTTCAAGACACTTTAAGCACCTTCTAAACCTAATTTTGCATCGTCTCATTCTCTCTAAAGTCACTTTAAGCACCTTCTAAACACCATTTTGCATCGTCTCATTCTCTCTAAAGTCACTTTAAGCACCTTCTAAACCTCATTTTGCATCGTCTCATTCTCTATAAAGTCACTTTAAGCACCTTCTAAACCTCATTTTGCATCGTCTCATTCTCTTTCAAGACACTTTAAGCACCTTCTAAACCTCATTTTGCATCGTCTCATTCTCTCTAAAGTCACTTTAAGCACCTTCTAAACACAATTTTGCATCGTCTCATTCTCTCTAAAGTCACTTTAAGCACCTTCTAAACCTCATTTTGCATCGTCTCATTCTCTCTAAAGTCACTTTAAGCACCTTTTATACACCATTTTGCATCGTCTCATTCTCTCTAAAGTCACTTTAAGCACCTTCTAAACCTCATTTTGCATCGTCTCATTCTCTCTAAAGTCACTTTAAGCACCTTCTAAACACCATTTTGCATCGTCTCATTCTCTCTAAAGTCACTTTAAGCACCTTCTAAACCTCATTTTGCATCGTCTCATTCTCTCTAAAGTCACTTTAAGCACCTTCTAAACCTCATTTTGCATCGTCTCATTCTCTCTAAAGACACTTTAAGCACCTTCTAAACCTCATTTTGCATCGTCTCATTCTCTCTAAAGTCACTTTAAGCACCTTCTAAACACCATTTTGCATCGTCTCATTCTCTCTAAAGTCACTTTAAGCACCTTCTAAACCTCATTTTGCATCGTCTCATTCTCTCTAAAGTCACTTTCAGCACCTTCTAAACCTCATTTTGCATCGTCTCATTCTCTTTACAGACACTTTAAGCACCTTCAAAACCTCATTTTGCATCGACTCATTCTCTCTTAAGTTACTTTAAGCACCTTCTAAACCTCATTTTGCATCGTCTCATTCTCTCTAAAGTCACTTTAAGCACCTTCTAAACCTCATTTTGCATCGTCTCATTCTCTCTAAAGTCACTTTAAGCACCTTCTAAACCTCATTTTGCATCGTCTCATTCTCTTTCAAGACACTTTAAGCACCTTCTAAACCTAATTTTGCATCGTCTCATTCTCTCTAAAGTCACTTTAAGCACCTTCTAAACCTCATTTTGCATCGTCTCATTCTCTCTAAAGTCACTTTAAGCACCTTCTAAACCTCATTTTGCATCGTCTCATTCTCTCTAAAGTCACTTTAAGCACCTTCTAAACACCATTTTGCATCGCCTCATTCTCTTTAAAGACACTTTGAGCACTTTCTAAACCTCATTTTGCATCGTCTCATTCTCTCTAAAGTCACTTTAAGCACCTTCTAAACCTCATTTTGCATCGTCTCATTCTCTCTAAAGTCACTTTAAGCACCTTCTAAACCTCATTTTGCATCGTCTCATTCTCTCTTAAGTCACTTTAAGCACCTTCTAAACACCATTTTGCATCGTCTCATTCTCTCTAAAGTCACTTTAAGCACCTTCTAAACCTCATTTTGCATCGTCTTATTCTCTCTAAAGTCACTTTAAGCACCTTCTAAACCTCATTTTGCATCGTCTCATTCTCTTTAAAGACACTTTAAGCACCTTCTAAACCTCATTTTGCATCGTCTCATTCTCTCTAAAGTCACTTTAAGCACCTTCTAAACACCATTTTGCATCGTCTCATTCTCTTTCAAGTCACTTTAAGCACCTTCTAAACCTCATTTTGCATCGTCTCATTCTCTCTAAAGTCACTTTAAGCACCTTCTATACACCATTTTGCATCGTCTCATTCTCTCTAAAGTCACTTTAAGCACCTTCTAAACCTCATTTTGCATCGTCTCATTCTCTTTAAAGACACTTTAAGCACCTTCTAAACACCATTTTGCATCGTCTCATTCTCTCTAAAGTCACTTTAAGCGCCTTCTAAACCTCATTTTGCATCGCCTCATTCTCTTTAAAGTCACTTTAAGCACCTTCTAAACCTCATTTTAAATCGTCTCATTCTCTTAAAAGACACTTTAAGCACCTTCTAAACCTCATTTTGCATCGTCTCATTCTCTCTAAAGTCACTTTAAGCACCTTCTAAACACCATTTTGCATCGTCTCATTCTCTCTAAAGTCACTTTAAGCACCTTCTAAACCTCATTTTGCATCGTCTCATTCTCTCTAAAGTCACTTTAAGCACCTTCTAAACCTCATTTTGCATCGTCTCATTCTCTTTAAAGACACTTTAAGCACCTTCTAAACCTCATTTTGCATCGTCTCATTCTCTCTAAAGTCACTTTAAGCACCTTCTAAACCTCATTTTGCATCGTCTCATTCTCTCTAAAGTCACTTTAAGCACCTTCAAAACCTCATTTTGCATCGTCTCATTCTCTCTAAAGTCACTTTAAGCACCTTCTAAACCTCATTTTGCATCGTCTCATTCTCTTTCAAAACACTTTAAGCACCTTCTAAACCTAATTTTGCATCGTCTCATTCTCTATAAAGTCACTTTAAGCGCCTTCTAAACACCGTTTTGCATCGTCTCATTCTCTCTAAAGTCACTTTAAGCACCTTCTAAACCTCATTTTGCATCGTCTCATTCTCTCTTAAGTCACTTTAAGCACCTTCTAAACCTCATTTTGCATCGTCTCATTCTCTTTAAAGATACTTTAAGCACCTTCTAAACCTCATTTTGCATCGTCTCATTCTCTCTAAAGTAACTTTAAGCACCTCCTAAACACCATTTTGCATCGTCTCATTCTCTCTAAAGTCACTTTAAGCACCTTCTCAACCTCATTTTGCATCGTCTCATTTTCTCTAAAGTCACTTTAAGCACCTTCTAAACCTCATTTTGCATCGTCTCATTCTCTTTCAAGACACTGTAAGCACCTTCTAAACCTCATTTTGCATCGTCTCATTCTCTCTAAAGTCACTTTAAGCACCTTCTAAACCTCATTTTGCATCGTCTCATTCTCTCTAAAGTCACTTTAAGCACCTTCTAAACCTCATTTTGCATCGTCTTATTCTCTCTAAAGTCACATTAAGCACCTTCTAAACCTCATTTTGCATCGTCTCATTCTCTTTCAAGACACTTTAAGTACCTTCTAAACCTAATTTTGCATCGTCTCATTCTGTCTAAAGTCACTTTAAGCACCTTCTAAACACCATTTTGCATCGTCTCATTCTCTCTAAAGTCACTTTAAGCACCTTCTAAACCTCATTTTGCATCGTCTCATTCTCTCTAAAGTCACTTTAAGCACCTTCTAAACCTCATTTTGCATCGTCTCATTCTCTCTAAAGTCACTTAAAGCACCTTCTATACCTCATTTTGCATCGTCTCATTCTCTCTAAAGTCACATTAAGCACCTTCTAAACACCATTTTGCATCGTCTCATTATCTCTAAAGTCACTTTAAGCACCTTCTAAACCTCATTTTGCATCGTCTCATTCTCTTTAAAGTCACTTTAAGCACCTTCTAAACCTCATTTTGCATCGTCTCATTCTCTCTAAAGTCACTTTAAGCACCTTCTAAACCTCATTTTGCATCGTCTCATTCTCTCTAAAGTCACTTTAAGCACCTTCTAAACCTCATTTTGCATCGTCTCATTCTCTTTCAAGTCACTTTAAGCACCTTCTAAACCTCATTTTGCATCGTCTTATTCTCTCTAAAGTCACTTTAAGCACCTTCTAAACCTCATTTTGCATCGTCTCATTCTCTCTAAAGTCACTTTAAGCACCTTCTAAACCTCATTTTGCATCGTCTCATTCTCTCTAAAGTCACTTTAAGCACCTTCTAAACCTCATTTTGCATCGTCTCATTCTCTTTCAAGACACTGTAAGCACCTTCTAAACCTCATTTTGCATCGTCTCATTCTCTCTAAAGTCACTTTAAGCACCTTCTAAACCTCATTTTGCATCGTCTCATTCTCTATAAAGTCACTTTAAGCACCTTCTAAACCTCATTTTTCATCGTCTTATTCTCTCTAAAGTCACATTAAGCACCTTCTAAACCTCATTTTGCATCGTCTCATTCTCTTTCAAGACACTTTAAGTACCTTCTAAACCTAATTTTGCATCGTCTCATTCTCTCTAAAGTCACTTTAAGCACCTTCTAAACACCATTTTGCATCGTCTCATTCTCTCTAAAGTTTCTTTAAGCACCTTCTAAACCTCATTTTGCATCGTCTCATTCTCTCTAAAGTCACTTTAAGCACCTTCTAAACCTCATTTTGCATTGTCTCATTCTCTCTAAAGTCACTTTAAGCACCTTCTAAACCTCATTTTGCATCGTCTCATTCTCTTTCAAGACACTTTAAGCACCTTCTAAACCTCATTTTGCATCGTCTCATTCTCTCTAAAGTCACTTTAAGCACCTTCTAAACACCATTTTGCATCGTCTCATTCTCTCTAAAGTCACTTTAAGCACCTTCTTAACCTCATTTTGCATCGTCTCATTCTCTCTAAAGTCACTTTAAGCACCTTCTAAACCTCATTTTGCATCGTCTCATTCTCTCTAAAGTCACTTTAAGCACCTTCTAAACCTCATTTTGCATCGTCTCATTCTCTCTAAAGTCACTTTAAGCACCTTCTAAACACCATTTTGCATCGTCTCATTCTCTCTAAAGTCACTTTAAGCACCTTCTAAACCTCATTTTGCATCGTCTCATTCTCTTTAAAGTCACTTTAAGCACCTTCTAAACCTCATTTTGCATCGTCTCATTCTATCTAAAGTCACTTTAAGCACCTTCTAAACCTCATTTTGCATCGTCTCATTCTCTCTAAAGTCACTTTAAGCACCTTCTAAACCTCATTTTGCATCGTCTCATTCTCTCAATAGTCACTTTAAGCACCTTCTAAACCTCATTTTGCATCGTCTCATTCTCTTTCAAGACACTTTAAGCACCTTCTAAACCTCATTTTGCATCGTCTCATTCTCTCTAAAGTCACTTTAAGCACCTTCTAAACCTCATTTTGCATCGTCTCATTCTCTCTAAAGTCACTTTAAGCACCTTCTAAACCTCATTTTGCATCGTCTCATTCTCTTTAAAGACACGTTAAGCACCTTCTAAACCTCATTTTGCATCGTCTCATTCTCTCTAAAGTCACTTTAAGCACCTTCTAAACCTCATTTTGCATCGTCTCATTCTCTCAATAGTCACTTTAAGCACCTTCTAAACCTCATTTTGCATCGTCTCATTCTCTTTCAAGACACTTTAAGCACCTTCTAAACCTCATTTTGCATCGTCTCATTTTCTCTAAAGTCACTTTAAGCACCTTCTAAACCTCATTTTGCATCGTCTCATTCTCTTTAAAGTCACTTTAAGCACCCTCTAAACCTCATTTTGCATCGTCTCATTCTCTTTAAAGTCACTTTAAGCACCTTCTAAACCTTATTATGCATCGTCTCATTCTCTCTAAAGTCACTTTAAGCACCTTCTAAACCTCATTTTGCATCGTCTCATTCTCTCAATAGTCACTTTAAGCACCTTCTAAACCTCATTTTGCATCGTCTCATTCTCTTTCAAGACACTTTAGGCACCTTCTAAACACCATTTTGCATCGTCTCATTCTCTCTAAAGTCACTTTAAGCACCTTCTAAACCTCATTTTGCATCGTCTCATTCTCTCTAAAGTCACTTTAAGCACCTTCTAAACCTCATTTTGCATCGTCTCATTCTCTTTCAAGACACTTTAAGCACCTTCTAAACCTCATTTTGCATCGTCTCATTCTATCTGAAGTCACTTTAAGCACCTTCTAAACCTCATTTTGAATCGTCTCATTTTCTCTAAAGTCACTTTAAGCACCTTCTAAACCTCATTTTGCATCGTCTCATTCTATCTAAAGTCACTTTAAGTACCTTCTAAACCTCATTTTGCATCGTCCCATTCTCTTTCAAGACACTTTAAGCACCTTCTAAACCTCATTTTGCATCGTCTCATTCTCTCTAAAGTCACTTTAAGCACCTTCTAAACCTCATTTTGCATCGTCTCATTCTCTCTAAAGTCACTTTAAGCACCTTCTAAACCTCATTTTGCATCGTCTCATTCTCTTTCAAGACACTTTAAGCACCTTCTAAACCTCATTTTGCATCGTCTCATTCTCTCTAAAGTCACTTTAAGCACCTTATAAACACCATTTTGCATCGTCTCATTCTCTCTAAAGTCACTTTAAGCACCTTCTAAACCTCATTTTGCATCGTCTCATTCTCTCTAAAGTCACTTTAAGCACCTTCTAAACCTCATTTTGCATCGTCTCATTCTCTCTAAAGTCACTTTAAGCACCTTCTAAACCTCATTTTGCATCGTCTCATTCTCTTTCAAGACACTTTAAGCACCTTCTAAACCTCATTTTGCATCGTCTCATTCTCTCTAAAGTCACTTTAAGCACCTTCTAACACCATTTTGCATCGTCTCATTATCTCTAAAGTCACTTTAAGCACCTTCTAAACCTCATTTTGCATCGTCTCATTCTCTCTAAAGTCACTTTAAGCACCTTCTGAACCTAATTTTGCATCGTCTCATTCTCTCTAAAGTCACTTTAAGCACCTTCTAAACACCATTTTGCATCGTCTTATTCTCTCTAAAGTCACTTTAAGCACCTTCTGAACCTAATTTTGCATCGTCTCATTCTCTCTAAAGTCACTTTAAGCACCTTCTAAACACCATTTTGCCTCACCTCATTCTCTCTAAAGTCACTTTAAGCACCGTCTAAACCTCATTTTGCATCGTCTCATTCTCTCAAAAGTCACTTTAAGCACCTTCTAAACCTCATTTTGCATCGTCTTATTCTCTTTATAGACAATTTAAGCACCTTCTAAACCTCATTTTGCATCGTCTCATTCTCTCTAAAGTCACTTTAAGCACCTTCTAAACACCATTTTGCATCGTCTCATTCTCTCTAAAGTCACTTTAAGCACCTTCTAAACCTCATTTTGCATCGTCTCATTCTCTCTAAAGTCACTTTAAGCACCTTCTAAACACCATTTTGCATCGTCTCATTCTCTTTCAAGACACTTTAAGCACCTTCTAAACCTAATTTTGCATCGTCTCATTCTCTCTAAAGTCACTTTAAGCACCTTCTAAACACCATTTTGCATCGTCTCATTATCTCTAAAGTCACTTTAAGCACCTTCTAAACCTCATTTTGCATCGTCTCATTCTCTCTAAAGTCACTTTAAGCACCTTCTGAACCTCATTTTGCATCGTCTCATTCTCTCTAAAGTCACTTTAAGCACCTTCTAAACCTAATTTTGCATCGTCTCATTCTCTCTAAAGTCACTTTAAGCACCTTCTAAACCTCATTTTGCATCGTCTCATTCTCTCTAAAGTCACTTTAAGCACCTTCTAAACCTCATTTTGCATCGTCTCATTCTCTTTAAAGACACTTTAAGCACCTTCTAAACCTCATTTTGCATCGTCTCATTCTCTCTAAAGTCACTTTAAGCACCTTCTAAACACAATTTTGCATCGTCTCATTCTCTCTAAGGTCACTTTAAGCACCTTCTAAACCTCATTTTGCATCGTCTCATTCTCTCTAAAGTCACTTTAAGCACCTTCTAAACCTCATTTTGCATCGTCTCATTCTCTCTAAAGTCACTTTAAGCACCTTCTAAACCTCATTTTGTATCGTCTCATTCTCTTTCAAGACACTTTAAGCACCTTCTAAACCTAGTTTTGCATCGTCTCATTCTCTCTAACGTCACTTTAAGCACCTTCTAAACACAATTTTGCATCGTCTCATTCTCTTTAAAGTCACTTTAAGCACCTTCTAAACACCATTTTGCATCGTCTCATCCTCTCTAAAGTCACTTTAAGCACCTTCTAAACCTCATTTTGCATCGTCTCATTCTCTCTAAAGTCACTTTAAGCACCTTCTAAACCTCATTTTGCATCGTCTCATTCTCTTTATAGACACTTTAAGCACCTTCTAAACCTCATTTTGCATCGTCTCATTCTCTCTAAAGACACTTCAAGCACCTTCTAAACCTCATTTTGCATCGTCTCATTCTCTCTAAAGTCACTTTAAGCACCTTCTAAACCTCATTTTGCATCGTCTCATTCTCTTTAAAGACACTTAAAGCACCTTCTAAACCTCATTTTGCATCGTCTCATTCTCTCTAAAGTCACTTTAAGCACCTTCTAAACCTCATTTTGCATCGTCTCATTCTCTTTCAAGACACTTTAAGCACCTTCTAAACCTCATTTTGCATCGTCTCATTCTCTCTAAAGTCACTTTAAGCACCTTCTAAACACAATTTTGCATCGTCTCATTCTCTCTAAGGTCACTTTAAGCACCTTCTAAACCTCATTTTGCATCGTCTCATTCTCTCTAAAGTCACTTTAAGCACCTTCTAAACCTCATTTTGCATCGTCTCATTCTCTTTAAAGACACTTAAAGCACCTTCTAAACCTCATTTTGCATCGTCTCATTCTCTCTAAAGTCACTTTAAGCACCTTCTAAACACCATTTTGCATCGTCTCATTCTCTCTAAAGTCACTTTAAGCACCTTCTAAACCTCATTTTGCATCGTCTCATTCTCTTTAAAGACACTTTAAGCACCTTCTAAACCTCATTTTGCATCGTCTCATTCTCTCTAAAGT